>NW_022261983.1:22608803-22731303 GCF_002021735.2 Oncorhynchus kisutch
CCCCACCCACCCAGCTACATCCGTCTCTCTGTACCACTGAGGAGCCTGAAACCTCACCACCCAGCTACATCAGTCTCTCTGTACCACTGAGGAGCCTGAAACCCCACCCACCCAGCTACATCAGTCTCTCTGTACCCACTGAGGAGCCTGAACCCCACCACACCCAGCTACATCAGTCTCTCTGTACCACTGAGGAGCCTGAACCCCACCCACCCAGCTACATCAGTCTCTCTGTACCACTGGGAGCCTGAACCCCACCCCACCCAGCTACATCAGTCTCTCTGTACCACACTGAGGAGCCTGAACCTCAACCCACCCACCCACCCCACCATCATCTCTCTGTACCACTGAGGAGCCTGAACCCCACCCCCCAGCTACATCAGTCTCTCTGTACCACTGAGAGCCTGAACCTCACCCACCCACCCAGCTACATCAGTCTCTCTGTACCACTGAGGAGCCTGAACCCACCCACCCAGCTACATCATCTCTTCGTCTGTACCACTGAGGAGCCTGAACCTCACCCACCCAGCTACACATCAGTCCTCTCTGTACCACTGAGAGCCTGAACCCCACCCACCCAGCTACATCAGTCTCTCTGTACCACTGAGAGCCTGAACCCCACCCACCCAGCACATCAGTCTCTCTGTACCCACTGAGGAGCCTGAACCTCACCCACCCACCCCACTATCAGTCTCTCTGTACCATTCTGAGGAGCCTGACCCCACCCCCCAGCTACCAATCAGTCTCTCTGTACCACTGAGGAGCCTGAACCTCACCCCCCAGCTACATCAGTTCTCTCTGTACCCACTGAGGAGCCTGAACCCCACCCACCCAGCTACATCAGTCTCTCTGTAACCACTGAGGAGCCTGAACCTCACCCACCCACTACATCAGTCTCTCTGTACCACTGAGGAGCCTGAACCCCACCCACCCCAGCTACATCAGTCTCTCTGTACCACTGAGGAGCCTGACCCACACCCACCCACCCAGCTACATCAGTCTCTCTGTACCACTGAGGAGCCTGAACCCCACCCACCCAGCTACCTCATCCTCTCTGTACCACTGAGGAGCCTGAACCCCACCCACCCACACCCAGCTACATCAGTCCTCTTCTCCTGTACACTGAGAGCCTGAACCCCACCACCCACCCCCTACATCAGTCTCTCTGTACCACTGAGAAGCCTGAACCCCACCCACCCAGCTACATCATTCTCTCTGTACCACTGAGAAGCCTGAACCCCCCCACCCCTCATCAGTCTCTCTGTACCACCTGAGGAGCCTGAACCCCACCCACCCAGCTACATCAGTCTCTCTGTACCCTGAGAAGCCTGAACCCCACCCACCCAGGCTACATCAGTCTCTCTGTACCACTGAGGAGCCTGAACCCCCCACCCCGCTACATCATATCTCTCTTACCACTGAGGAGCCTGAACCCACCCACCCACTACATCAGTCTCTCTGTACCACTGAGAAGCCTGAACCCCACCCGCCAGCTACATCAGTCTCTCTGTACCACTGAGGAGCCTGAACCCCACCCCCCAGCTACATCATTCTCTCTGTACACTGAGGAGCCTGAACCCCACCCACAGCTACATCAGTCTCTGTGTACCACTGAGAAGCCTGAACCCACCCACCCAGCTACATCAGTCTCTCTGTACCACTGAGAAGCCTGAACCCCACCCACCCACCGCAAGCTACATCTCAAGTCCTCTGTACCACTGAGGAGCCTGAACCTCACACCACCCAGCTACATCAGTCGCTCTGTACCACTGAGGAGCCTGAAAACCCCACCCACCCCAGCTACATCAGTCTCTCTGTACCACTGAGGAGCCCTGAACCCCACCCACCCAGCTACATCATCTCTCTGTACCACTGAGGAGCCTGAACCTCACCCACCCATCTACAACAATCATCTCTCTGTACCACTGAGGAGCCTGAACCCCACCCCCCCAGCTACATCAGTCCTCTGACCACTGAGGAGCCTGACCTCACCCACCCAGCTACATCAGTCTCTCTGTACCACTGAGAAGCCTGACCCACCCACCCAATACATCAGTCTCTCTGTACCACTGAGGAGCCTGAACCCACCCACAGCTACATCATCTCTCTGTACCACTGAGGAGCCTGAACCTCACCCACCCACCCAGCTACATCAGTCTCTCTGTACCACTGAGGAGCTGAACACCCCACAACCCACCACGACATCAGTCTCTCTGTACACTGAGGACCTGAACTCACCCACCCAGCTACCATCAGCAGTCCCTCTGTTACACTGAGGAGCCTGAACCCCACCCCCCAGCTACATCTTCTCTCTGTACCACTGAGAGCCTGAACCTCACCCACCCAGCTACCTCATTCTCTCTGAACCACTGAGAAGCCTGAACCCCACCCACCCAGCTACATCAGCCTCTCTGTACCACTGAGGAAGCCTGAACCCCACCCACCCACCCAGCTACATCAGTCCCTCTGTACCACTGAGAAGCCTGAACCCACCCCCCCCCGCTACATCAGTCTCTCTGTACCACCGAGAAGCCTGAACCCCACCCACCCAGCTACATCAGTCTCTCTGTACCCACTGAGGAGCCTGAACCCCACCCACCCAGCTATCATCAGTCTCTCTGTACCACTGAGAAGCCTAACCCCACCCACCCAGCTACACTCAGTCTCTCTGTACCACTGAGGAGCTGAACCTCACCCCACCCCCCCAGCTACATCAGTCTCTCTGTACCACTGAGGAGCCTGAACCTCACCCACACCACCCACCGCACATCAGTCTCTCTGTACAACTGAGGAGCCTGAACCCCACCCACCCCAGCTACATCAGTCTCTCTGTACCACTGAGGAGCCGGAACCTCACCCACCCAGCTACATCAGTCCTCTCTGTACCACTGAGAGCCTGAACCCCACCCACCCGCTACATCAGTCTCTCTGTACCACTGAGGAGCCTGAACCCACCCCACCCACTACATCAGTCTCTCTACCACTGAGAAGCCTGAACCGCACCACCCCAGCTACATCAGTCTCTCTGTACCACTGAGGAGCCTTAACCCCACCACCCACCCAGCTACATCAGCCTCTCTGTACCACTGAGGAGCCTGAACCCCCCCACCCAGCTACATCAGTCTCTCTGTCCACTGAGAACCTGAACCCCACCCACCCGCTACATCAGTCTCTCTGTACCACTGAGAGCCTGAAACCCCACCCACCCGCTACATCACCTCTCTGTACCCTGAGAGCCTGACCCCACCCACCCACCCAGCTACATCAGTCTCTCTGTACCACTGAGAAGCCTGAACCCCAACCCCCCAGCTACATCAGTCTCTCTGTACCACTGAGGAGCCTGAAACCGCCCCCCCAGCTACATCAGTCTCTCTGTACCACTGAGGAGCCTGAACCCACCACCCACCCCAGCTACATCAGCCTCTCTGTACCACTGAGGAGCCTGAACCCCACCCACCCAGCTACATTAGTCTCTCTCTGTACCACTGAGAAGCCTGAACCCCAACCCACCCAGCTACATAAGCCTCTCTGTACCACTGAAAGCCTGAACCCCCCCCACCACCCCGCAACATCAGTCTCTCTGTACCACAGAAGCCTGAACCCCACCACCGACCCAGCTACATCAGTCTCTCTGTACCACTGAGAAGCCTGAATCCCCCCACCCAGCTACATCATTCTCCTGTACCACTGAGAAGCCTGAACCCCACCACCCCTACATCAGTCTCTCTGTACCCCTGAGGAGCCTGAACCCCCCACCACCCAGCCTACATCAGCCTCTCTGTACCACTGAGGAGCCTGAACCCCACACCCACCCACCCAGCCTTAAAAAACCCCCCAACATCATTCCTCTGTACCACTGAGAGCCTGACCCCACCCACCCACCTACATCAGTCTCTCTGTACCACTGAGGAGCCTGAACCCACCCACCCAGCTACATCAGTCTCTCTGTACCACTGAGGAGCCTTAACCCCACCCACCCAGCTACATCAGTCTCTCTGTACCACTGAGGAGCCTGAACCTCACCCACCCAGCTACATCAGTCTCTCTGTACCACTGAGGAGCCTGAACCCCACCCCCCCAGCTACATCAGTCTCTCTGTACCACTGAGGAGCCTGAACCCACCAACCCACCCAGCTACATCAGCCTCTCTGTACCACTGAGGAGCCTGAAGCCACCCACCCAGCTACATCAGTCTCTCTGTACCACTGAGAAGCCTGACCCCACCACCCACCCAGCTACATCAGTCTCTCTGTACCACTGAGAAGCCTGAACCCCACCCACCCCCCCAGCTACATCAGTCTCTCTGTACCACTGAGAGCCTGAACCCCACCCACCGAACCAGCTACATCAGTCTCTCTGTACCACTGAGAAGCCTGAACCCCACCCACCACCCAGCTACATCAGTCTCTCTGTACCACTGAGAAGCCTGAACCCACCCACCCAGCTACATCATCTCTCTGTACCACTGAGGAGCCTGAACCTCACCCACCCAGCTACATCAGTCTCTCTGTACCACTGAGAGCCTGAATCCCACCCACCCAGCTACATCAGTCTCTCTGTACCACTGAGAAGCCTGAACCCCACCCACCCACCCAGCTACATCAGTCTCTCTGTACCACTGAGGAGCCTGAACCCCACCCACACAGCTACATCAGTCTCTCTGTACCACTGAGAGCCTGAACCCCACCCACCCAGCTACATCAGTCTCTCTGTACCACTGAGGAGCCTGAACCCACCCCCCCCACCCAGCACATCAGTCTCTCTGTACACTGAGGAGCCTGAACCCCACCCCCCAGCTACATCAGTCTCTCTGTACCACTGAGGAGCCTGAACCTCACCCACCCAGCTACATCAGTCTCTCTGTACCACTGAGAGCCTGAACCCCACCCACCCAGCTACATCAGTCTCTCTGTACCACTGAGAGCCTGAACCCCACCCACCCAGCTACATCAGTCTCTCTGTACACTGAGGAGCCTGAACCTCACCCACCCACCCACCCCAGCTACATCAGTCTCTCTGTACCACTGAGGAGCCTGAACCCCACCCACCCAGCTACATCAGTCTCTCTGTACCACTGAGGAGCCTGAACCTCAACCACCCAGCTACATCAGTCTCTCTGTACCACTGAAGGAGCCTGAACCCCACCCACCCACTACATCAGTCTCACTGTAACCACTGAGGAGCATGAACCCCACCCACCCACCCAGCTACATCAGGCTCCTCTGTACCATGTGAGAAGCCTGAACCCCACCCCCCAGCTACATCAGTCTCTCTGTACCACCGAGAAGCCTGAACCCCACCCACCCAGCTACAATCAGTCTCTCTGTACCACTGAGGAGCCTGAACCCCACCCACACAGCTACATCAGTCTCTGTGTACCACTGAGAAGCCTGAACCCCACCACACCAGCTACATCAGTCTCTCTGTACCACTGAGGAGACCTGAACCTCACCCACCCACCCAGCTACATCAGTCTCTCTGTACCACTGAGGAGCCTGAACCCAACCCACCCAGATACATCAGTCTCTCTGTACCACTGAGGAGCCTGAACCTCACCCACCCGCTACATCATCTCTCTGTACCACTGAGGAGCCTGAACCCCACCCACCCACACACACCACTGCAACCAGCTACATCAGTCTCTCTGTACCACTGAGGAGCCTGAACCCACCCACCCAGCTACATCAGTCTCTCTGTACCACTGAGGACCTGAACCCCACCCACCCCCAGCTACATCAGTCTCTCTGTACCACTGAGGAGCCTGAACCCCACCCACCCAGCTACATCAGTCTCTCTGTACCACTGAGAAGCCTGAACCGCACCCCCCCAGCTACATCAGTCTCTCTGTACCACTGAGGAGCCTGAACCCAACCCACCCAGCTACATCAGTCTCTCTGTACCACTGAGGAGCCTGAACCTCACCCACCCATCTACATCAGTCTCTCTGTACCACTGAGAAGCCTGAACCCACCCACCCAGATACATCAGTCTCTCTGTACCACTGAGAAGCCTGAACCCCACCCACCCACCCAGCTACATCAGTCTCTCTGTACCACTGAGGAGCCTGAACCCCACCCCCCCCAGCCCCCAGCTACATCAGCCTCTCTGTACCACTGAGGAGCCTGAACCCCACCCACCCACCCAGCTACATCAGTCTCTCTGTACCACTGAGAAGCCTGAACCCACCCACCCAGCTACATCAGTCTCTCTGTACCACCGAGAGCCTGAACCCCACCCACCCAGCTACATCAGTCTCTCTGTACCACTGAGGAGCCTGAACCCCACCCACCCAGCTACATCAGTCTCTCTGTACCACTGAGAAGCCTGAACCCCCCACCCACCCACACATCAGTCTCTCTGTACCACTGAGGAGCCTGAACCTCACCCACCACCCACCCAGCTACATCAGTCTCTCTGTACCACTGAGGAGCCTGAACCCCCCACCCACCCCCCAGCTACATCAGTCTCTCTGTACCACTGAGGAGCCTGAACCCCACCCACCCAGCTACATCAGTCTCTCTGTACCACTGAGGAGCCTGAACCCAACCCACCCACTACATCAGTCTCTCTGTACCACTGAGGAGCCTGAACCCACCCACCCAGCTACATCAGTCTCTCTGTACCACTGAGGAGCCTGAACCCACCCACCCAGCTACATCAGTCTCTCTGTACCACTGAGAGCCTGAACCCCACCCACCCAGCTACATCAGTCTCTCTGTACCACTGAGGAGCCTGAACCCCACCAACCCACCCAGCTACATCAGTCTCTCTGTACCACTGAGGAGCCTGAACCCCACCCACCCAGCTACATCAGTCTCTCTGTACCACTGAGGAGCCTGAACCCACCCACCCAGCTACATCAGTCTCTCTCTGTACCACTGAGAAGCCTGAACCCCACCCACCCAGCTACATCAGTCTCTCTGTACCACTGAGGAGCCTGAACCCCACCACCCACCCAGCTACATCAGTCTCTCTGTACCACTGAGAAGCCTGAACCCCACCCACCCAGCTACACATCAGTCTCTCTGTACCACTGAGGAGCCTGAACCCCACCCACCCAGCTACATCAGTCTCTCTGTACCACTGAGGAGCCTGAACCCCCACCACCCACCCAGCTACATCAGTCTCTCTGTACCACTGAGGAGCCTGAACCCCACCCACCCAGCTACATCAGTCTCTCTGTACCACTGAGGAGCCTGAACCCCACCCACCCAGCTACATCAGTCTCTCTGTACCACTGAGAAGCCTGAACCCCACCCACCCACCCAGCTACATCAGTCTCTCTGTACCACTGAGAAGCCTGAACCCCACCCACCACCCAGCTACATCAGTCTCTCTGTACCACTGAGAAGCCTGAACCCCCACCACCCAGCTACATCAGTCTCTCTGTACCACTGAGAAGCCTGAACCCCACCCACCCAGCTACATCAGTCTCTCTGTACCACTGAGGAGCCTGAACCCCACCCACCCAGCTACATCAGTCTCTCTGTACCACTGAGGAGCCTGAACCCCCCACCCCCCAGCTACATCAGTCTCTCTGTACCACTGAGGAGCCTGAACCCACCCACCCACCCAGCTACATCAGTCTCTCTGTACCACTGAGGAGCCTGAACCCCACCCACCCAGCTACATCAGTCTCTCTGTACCACTGAGGAGCCTGAACCCCACCCACCCAGCTACATCAGTCTCTCTGTACCACTGAGGAGCCTGAACCCCACCCACCCAGCTACATCAGTCCTCTGTACCACTGAGGAGCCTGAACCCCACCCACCCACCCAGCTACATCAGTCTCTCTGTACCATTGAGAAGCCTGAACCCCACCCACCCAGCTACATCAGTCTCTCTGTACCACCGAGAAGCCTGAACCCCACCCACCCAGCTACATCAGTCTCTCTGTACCACTGAGAGCCTGAACCCCACCCACACCACTACACACATCAGTTCTCTGTACCACTGAGAAGCCTGAACCCCACCCACCCAGCTACATCAGTCTCTCTGTACCACTGAGGAGCCTGAACCTCACCCACCCACCCAGCTACATCAGTCTCTCTGTACCACTGAGGAGCCTGAACCCCACCCACCCAGCTACATCAGTCTCTCTGTACCACTGAGGAGCCTGAACCTCACCCACCCAGCTACATCAGTCTCTCTGTACCACTGAGGAGCCTGAACCCCACCCACCCAGCTACATCAGTCTCTCTGTACCACTGAGGAGCCTGAACCTCACCCACCCAGCTACATCAGTCTCTCTGTACCACTGAGGAGCCTGAACCCCACCCACCCACTACATCAGTCTCTCTGTACCACTGAGGAGCCTGAACCTCACCCACCCAGCTACATCAGTCTCTCTGTACCACTGAGGAGCCTGAACCCCACCCACCCAGCTACATCAGTCTCTCTGTACCACTGAGGAGCCTGAACCCAACCCACCCAGCTACATCAGTCTCTCTGTACCACTGAGGAGCCTGAACCTCACCCACCCAGCTACATCAGTCTCTCTGTACCACTGAGAAGCCTGAACCGCACCCACCCAGATACATCAGTCTCTCTGTACCACTGAGAAGCCTGACCCACCCACCCACCCAGCTACATCAGTCTCTCTGTACCACTGAGGAGCCTGAACCCCACCCACCCAGCTACATCAGTCTCTCTGTACCACTGAGGAGCCTGAACCCCACCCACCCACCCAGCTACATCAGTCTCTCTGTACCACTGAGAGCCTGAACCCCACCCACCCAGCTACATCAGTCTCTCTGTACCACTGAGAGCCTGAACCCCACCCACCCAGCTACATCAGTCTCTCTGTACCACTGAGGAGCCTGAACCCCACCACCCAGCTACATCAGTCTCTCTGTACCACTGAGAAGCCTGAACCCCACCCACCCACCCAGCTACATCAGTCTCTCTGTACCACTGAGGAGCCTGAACCACCCACCCACCCACCCAGCTACATCAGTCTCTCTGTACCACTGAGGAGCCTGAACCCACCCACCCACCCAGCTACATCAGTCTCTCTGTACCACTGAGGAGCCTGAACCCCACCCACCCAGCTACATCAGTCTCTCTGTACCACTGAGGAGCCTGAACCCACCCACCCAGCTACATCAGTCTCTCTGTACCACTGAGGAGCCTGAACCCCACCCACCCAGCTACATCAGTCTCTCTGTACCACTGAGGAGCCTGACCTCACCCACCCACCCAGCCCGCTACATCAGTCTCTCTGTACCACTGAGAAGCCTGAACCCACCCACCCAGCTACATCAGTCTCTCTGTACCACTGAGGAGCCTGAACCCCACCAACCCACCCAGCTACATCAGCCTCTCTGTACCACTGAGGAGCCTGAACCCACCCACCCAGCTACATCAGTCTCTCTGTACCACTGAGAAGCCTGAACCCCACCCACCCAGCTACATCAGTCTCTCTGTACCACTGAGAGCCTGAACCCCACCCACCCAGCTACATCAGTCTCTCTGTACCACTGAGGAGCCTGAACCCCACCCACCACCCAGCTACATCAGTCTCTCTGTACCACTGAGAAGCCTGAACCCCACCCACCCAGCTACATCAGTCTCTCTGTACCACTGAGAGCCTGAACCCCACCCACCCAGCTACATCAGTCTCTCTGTACCACTGAGGAGCCTGAACCCCACCCCACCCAGCTACATCAGTCTCTCTGTACCACTGAGGAGCCTGAACCCACCCACCCAGCTACATCAGTCTCTCTGTACCACTGAGAAGCCTGAACCCCACCCACCCAGCTACATCAGTCTCTCTGTACCACTGAGGAGCCTGAACCCACCCACCCACCCAGCTACATCAGTCTCTCTGTACCACTGAGGAGCCTGAACCCACCCCCCACCCAGCTACATCAGTCTCTCTGTACCACTGAGAAGCCTGACCCACCCACCCAGCTACATCAGTCTCTCTGTACCACTGAGGAGCCTGAACCCCACCCACCCAGCTACATCAGTCTCTCTGTACCACTGAGGAGCCTGAACCCCCCCACCCAGCTACATCAGCCTCTCTGTACCACTGAGGAGCCTGAACCCCCACCCCCCAGCTACATCAGTCTCTCTGTACCACTGAGGAGCCTGAACCCCACCCACCCAGCTACATCAGTCTCTCTGTACCACTGAGGAGCCTGAACCCACCCACCCAGCTACATCAGTCTCTCTGTACCACTGAGAGCCTGAACCCCACCCACCACCCAGCTACATCAGTCTCTCTGTACCACTGAGAAGCCTGACCCCACCCACCCACCCAGCTACATCAGTCTCTCTGTACCACTGAGAAGCCTGAACCCCACCCACCCCCCAGCTACATCAGTCTCTCTGTACCACTGAGAGCCTGAACCCCACCCACCACCCAGCTACATCAGTCTCTGTGTACCACTGAGAAGCCTGAACCCCACCCACCCAGCTACATCAGTCTCTCTGTACCACTGAGGAGCCTGAACCTCACCCACCCACCCAGCTACATCAGTCTCTCTGTACCACTGAGAAGCCTGAACCCCACCCACCCAGCTACATCAGTCTCTCTGTACCACTGAGAAGCCTGAACCCCACCCCCCACCCAGCTACAATCAGTCTCTCTGTACCACTGAGGAGCCTGAACCCCCCACCACCCAGCTACATCAGTCTCTCTGTACCACTGAGAAGCCTGAACCCCCCACCCCCCCAGCTACATCAGTCTCTCTGTACCACTGAGGAGCCTGAACCCACCCACCCACCCAGCTACATCAGTCTCTCTGTACCACTGAGGAGCCTGAACCCCCCACCCACCCAGCTACATCAGTCTCTCTGTACCACTGAGGAGCCTGAACCCCACCCACCCAGCTACATCAGTCTCTCTGTACCACTGAGGAGCCTGAACCCCACCCACCCAGCTACATCAGTCTCTCTGTACCACTGAGGAGCCTGAACCCCACCCCCCCCAGCTACATCAGTCTCTCTGTACCACTGAGGAGCCTGAACCTCACCCACCCACCCCCCAGCTACATCAGTCTCTCTGTACCACTGAGGAGCCTGAACCCCACCCAACCCAGCTACATCAGTCTCTCTGTACCACTGAGGAGCCTGAACCTCAACCACCCAGCTACATCAGTCTCTCTGTACCACTGAGGAGCCTGAACCCCACCCACCCAGCTACATCAGTCTCTCTGTACCACTGAGGAGCCTGAACCTCACCCACCCAGCTACATCAGTCTCTCTGTACCACTGAGGAGCCTGAACCCCACCCACCCAGCTACATCAGTCTCTCTGTACCACTGAGAAGCCTGAACCCACCCACCCACCCACCCAGCTACATCAGTCTCTCTGTACCACTGAGGAGCCTGAACCCCACCCACCCACCCAGCTACATCAGCCTCTCTGTACCACTGAGGAGCCTGAACCCCACCCACCCACCCAGCTACATCAGTCTCTCTGTACCACTGAGAAGCCTGAACCCCACCCACCCAGCTACATCAGTCTCTCTGTACCACTGAGAAGCCTGAACCCCACCCACCCAGCTACATCAGTCTCTCTGTACCACTGAGAGCCTGAACCCCACCCACCCAGCTACATCAGTCTCTCTGTACCACTGAGAGCCTGAACCCCACCCACCCAGCTACATCAGTCGCTCTGTACCACTGAGAGCCTGAACCCACCACCCACCCAGCTACAATCATCTCTCTGTACCACTGAGGAGCCTGAACCCACCCACCCAGCTACATCAGCCTCTCTGTACCACTGAGGAGCTGAACCCCACCACCCACCCAGCTACATCAGTCTCTCTGTACCACTGAGAAGCCTGAACCCCACCCACCCAGCTACATCAGTCTCTCTGTACCACTGAGAAGCCTGAACCCACCCACCCCCAGCTACATCAGTCTCTCTGTACCACTGAGGAGCCTGAACCCCACCCACCCAGCTACATCAGTCTCTCTGTACCACTGAGAAGCCTGAACCCCACCCACCCAGCTACATCAGTCTCTCTGTACCACTGAGGAGCCTGAACCTCACCCACCCACCCAGCTACATCAGTCTCTCTGTACCACTGAGGAGCCTGAACCCAACCCACCCAGCTACATCAGTCTCTCTGTACCACTGAGGAGCCTGAACCTCACCCACCCAGCTACATCAGTCTCTCTGTACCACTGAGGAGCCTGAACCCCACCCACCCAGCTACATCAGTCTCTCTGTACCACTGAGGAGCCTGAACCTCACCCACCCAGCTACATCAGTCTCTCTGTACCACTGAGGAGCCTGAACCCCCCCACCCACCCAGCTACATCAGTCTCTCTGTACCACTGAGGAGCCTGAACCTCACCCACCCAGCTACATCAGTCTCTCTGTACCACTGAGAGCCTGAACCGCACCCACCCAGCTACATCAGTCTCTCTGTACCACTGAGGAGCCTGAACCCCACCCACCCAGCTACATCAGTCTCTCTGTACCACTGAGGAGCCTGAACCTCACCCACCCAGCTACATCAGTCTCTCTGTACCACTGAGAAGCCTGAACCCCACCCACCCAGCTACATCAGTCTCTCTGTACCACTGAGAAGCCTGAACCCCCCACCCACCCAGCTACATCAGTCTCTCTGTACCACTGAGGAGCCTGAACCCACCCACCCAGCTACATCAGTCCTCTCTGTACCACTGAGGAGCCTGAACCCCACCCACCCACCCAGCTACATCAGTCTCTCTGTACCACTGAGAGCCTGAACCCACCCACCCAGCTACATCAGTCTCTCTGTACCACTGAGAAGCCTGAACCCCACCCACCCAGCTACATCAGTCTCTCTGTACCACTGAGGAGCCTGAACCCCCCCCACCCACCCAGCTACATCAGTCTCTCTGTACCACTGAGAGCCTGAACCCCCCACCCACCCAGCTACATCAGTCTCTCTGTACCACTGAGGAGCCTGAACCACCCACCCACCCACCCAGCTACATCAGTCTCTCTGTACCACTGAGGAGCCTGAACCTCACCCACCCACCCACCCAGCTACATCAGTCTCTCTGTACCACTGAGGAGCCTGAACCCACCCACCCAGCTACATCAGTCTCTCTGTACCACTGAGGAGCCTGAACCCCACCCACCCAGCTACATCAGTCTCTCTCTGTACCACTGAGGAGCCTGAACCCCACCCACCCAGCTACATCAGTCTCTCTGTACCACTGAGGAGCCTGAACCTCCCCCACCCAGCTACATCAGTCTCTCTGTACCACTGAGAAGCCTGAACCCCACCCACCCAGCTACATCAGTCTCTCTGTACCACTGAGAGCCTGAACCCACCCACCCAGCTACATCAGTCTCTCTGTACCACTGAGGAGCCTGAACCCCACCCACCCAGCTACATCAGTCTCTCTGTACCACTGAGGAGCCTGAACCCCCCACCCAGCTACATCAGTCTCTCTGTACCACTGAGGAGCCTGAACCCACCACCCACCCACCCACTACATCAGTCTCTCTGTACCACTGAGGAGCCTGAACCCCACCCACCCAGCTACATCAGTCTCTCTGTACCACTGAGGAGCCTGAACCCCACCACCCAGCTACATCAGTCTCTCTGTACCACTGAGGAGCCTGAACCCCACCCACCCAGCTACATCAGTCTCTCTGTACCACTGAGGAGCCTGAACCCACCCACCCAGCTACATCAGTCTCTCTGTACCACTGAGGAGCCTGAACCCCACCCACCCAGCTACATCAGTCTCTCTGTACCACTGAGAAGCCTGAACCCCCCCACCACCCAGCTACATCAGTCTCTCTGTACCACTGAGGAGCCTGAACCCCACCCACCCACCCAGCACATCAGTCTCTCTGTACCACTGAGAGCCTGAACCCCACCCACCCCCCTACATCAGTCTCTCTGTACCACTGAGAAGCCTGAACCCCACCCACCCAGCTACATCAGTCTCTCTGTACCACTGAGAGCCTGAACCCCACCACCCAGCTACATCAGTCTCTCTGTACCACTGAGGAGCCTGAACCCACCCACCCAGCTACATCAGTCTCTCTGTACCACTGAGGAGCCTGAACCCCACCCACCCAGCTACATCAGTCTCTCTGTACCACTGAGGAGCCTGAACCCCACCCACCCAGCTACATCAGTCTCTCTGTACCACTGAGGAGCCTGAACCCCACCCACCCAGCTACATCAGCCTCTCTGTACCACTGAGGAGCATGAACCCCACCCACCCACCCAGCTACATCAGTCTCTCTGTACCACTTGAGAAGCCTGAACCCCACCCACCCAGCTACATCAGTCTCTCTGTACCACCGAGAAGCCTGAACCCCACCCACCCAGCTACATCAGTCTCTCTGTACCACTGAGGAGCCTGAACCCCACCCACACAGCTACATCAGTCTCTGTGTACCACTGAGAAGCCTGAACCCCACCCACCCAGCTACATCAGTCTCTCTGTACCACTGAGGAGCCTGAACCTCACCCACCCACCCAGCTACATCAGTCTCTCTGTACCACTGAGGAAGCCTGAACCCAACCCACCCAGATACATCAGTCTCTCTGTACCACTGAGGAGCCTGAACCTCACCCACCCAGCTACATCAGTCTCTCTGTACCACTGAGGAGCCTGAACCCCACCCACCCAGCTACATCAGTCTCTCTGTACCACTGAGGAGCCTGAACCTCACCCACCCAGCTACATCAGTCTCTCTGTACCACTGAGGAGCCTGAACCCCACCCACCCAGCTACCATCAGTCTCTCTGTACCACTGAGGAGCCTGAACCTCACCCACCCAGCTACATCAGTCTCCTCTGTACCACTGAGAAGCCTGAACCGCACCCACCCAGCTACATCAGTCTCTCTGTACACTGAGGAGCCTGAACCCCAACCCACCCAGGCTACATCAGTCTCTCTGTACCACTGAGGAGCCTGAACCTCACCCACCCAGCTACATCAGTCTCTCTGTACCACTGAGAAGCCTGAACCGCACCCACCCAGATACATCAGTCTCTCTGTACCACTGAGAAGCCTGAACCCCACCACCCACCCAGCTACATCAGTCTCTCTGTACCACTGAGGAGCCTGAACCACCCACCCACCCAGCTACATCAGCCTCTCTGTACCACTGAGGAGCCTGAACCCCACCCACCCCCAGCTACATCAGTCTCAGATGTGTACCACTGAGAGCCTGAACCCACCCACCCAGCTACATCAGTCTCTCTGTACCACTGAGAAGCCTGAACCCCACCCACCCAGCTACATCAGTCTCTCTGTACCACTGAGGAGCCTGAACCCCACCCACCCAGCTACATCAGTCTCTCTGTACCACTGAGAAGCCTGAACCCCACCCACCCAGCTACATCAGTCTCTCTGTACCACTGAGGAGCCTGAACCTCCCCACCCACCCACCCAGCTACATCAGTCTCTCTGTACCACTGAGGAGCCTGAACCCACCCACCCACCCACCCAGCTACATCAGTCTCTCTGTACCACTGAGAGCCTGAACCCCACCCACCCAGCTACATCAGTCTCTCTGTACCACTGAGGAGCCTGAACCTCACCCACCCAGCTACATCAGTCTCTCTGTACCACTGAGGAGCCTGAACCCCCACCCACCCAGCTACATCAGTCTCTCTGTACCACTGAGGAGCCTGAACCCACCCACCCAGCTACATCAGTCTCTCTGTACCACTGAGAAGCTGAACCCCACCCACCCACCCAGCTACATCAGTCTCTCTGTACCACTGAGGAGCCTGAACCCCCCCCACCCACCCAGCTACATCAGCCTCTCTGTACCACTGAGGAGCCTGAACCCCACCCACCCAGCTACATCAGTCTCTCTGTACCACTGAGAAGCCTGAACCCCCACCCACCCAGCTACAAATCCTCTCTGTACCACTGAGAAGCCTGAACCCACCCACCCACCCAGCTACATCAGTCTCTCTGTACCACTGAGAAGCCTGAACCCCACCCCCGACCCAGCTACATCAGTCTCTCTGTACCACTGAGAAGCCTGAACCCCCCCCCCCCACCCAGCTACATCAGTCTCTCTGTACCACTGAGAGCCTGAACCCCACCCACCCAGCTACATCAGTCTCTCTGTACCACTGAGGAGCCTGAACCCCACCCACCCAGCTACATCATCAGTCTCTCTGTACCACTGAGGAGCCTGAACCCCACCCACCCACCCAGCTACATCAGTCTCTCTGTACCACTGAGAGCCTGAACCCCACCCCCCACCCACACATCAGTCTCTCTGTACCACTGAGGAAGCCTGAACCTCACCCACCCAGCTACATCAGTCTCTCTGTACCACTGAGGAGCCTGAACCCCACCCACCCAGCTACATCAGTCTCTCTGTACCACTGAGGAGCCTGAACCTCACCCACCCAGCTACATCAGTCTCTCTGTACCACTGAGGAGCCTGAACCCCACCCACCCAGCTACATCAGTCTCTCTGTACCACTGAGGAGCCTGAACCCCACCCACCCACCCAGCTACATCAGTCTCTCTGTACCACTGAGGAGCCTGAACCCCACCCACCCAGCTACATCAGTCTCTCTGTACCACTGAGGAGCCTGAACCCCACCCACCCCCCAGCTACATCAGTCTCTCTGTACCACTGAGAGCCTGAACCCCACCCACCCACCCCCCCAGCTACATCAGTCTCTCTGTACCACTGAGAAGCCTGAACCCCACCCACCCACCCAGCTACATCAGTCTCTCTGTACCACTGAGAAGCCTGAACCCCCCACCCACCCAGCTACATCAGTCTCTCTGTACCACTGAGAAGCCTGAACCCCACCCACCCAGCTACACATCAGTCTCTCTGTACCACTGAGGAGCCTGAACCCACCCACCCAGCTACATCAGTCTCTCTGTACCACTGAGAGCCTGAACCCACCCACCCAGCTACATCAGTCTCTCTGTACCACTGAGAAGCCTGAACCCCACCCACCCACCAGCTACATCAGTCTCTCTGTACCACTGAGGAGCCTGAACCCCACCCACACAGCTACATCAGTCTCTCTGTACCACTGAGAAGCCTGAACCCCACCCACCCAGCTACATCAGTCTCTCTGTACCACTGAGGAGCCTGAACCTCACCCACCCACCAGCTACATCAGTCTCTCTGTACCACTGAGGAGCCTGAACCCCACCCACCCAGCTACATCAGTCTCTCTGTACCACTGAGGAGCCTGAAACTCACCCACCCAGCTACAATCAGTCTCTCTGTACCACTGAGGAGCCCTGAACCCCACCCACCCAGCTACATCAGTCTCTCTGTACCACTGAGGAGCCTGAACCCCACCCACCCAGCTACATCAGTCTCTCTGTACCACTGAGGAGCCCTGAACCTCACCCACCCACCCACCCAGCTACATCAGTCTCTCTGTACCACTGAGGAGCCTGAACCCCACCCACCCAGCTACATCAGTCTCTCTGTACCCACTGAGGAGCCTGAACCTCAACCACCCAGCTACATCAGTCTCTCTGTACCACTGAGGAGCCTGAACCCCACCCACCCAGCTACATCAGTCTCTCTGTACCACTGAGGAGCCTGAACCTCACCCACCCAGCTACATCAGTCTCTCTGTACCACTGAGGAGCCTGAACCGCACCCACCCAGATACATCAGTCTCTCTGTACCACTGAGAAGCCTGAACCCCACCCACCCACCCAGCTACATCAGTCTCTCTGTACCACTGAGGAGCCTGAACCCCACCCACCCAGCTACATCAGCCTCTCTGTACCACTGAGGAGCCTGAACCCCACCCACCCCACCCAGCTACATCAGTCTCTCTGTACCACTGAGAAGCCTGAACCCCACCCACCCAGCTACATCAGTCTCTCTGTACCACCGAGAAGCCTGAACCCCACCCACCCAGCTACATCAGTCTCTCTGTACCACTGAGGAGCCTGAACCCCACCCACCCAGCTACATCAGTCTCTCTGTACCACTGAGAAGCCTGAACCCCACCCACCCAGCTACATCAGTCTCTCTGTACCACTGAGGAGCCTGAACCCCACCCACCCAGCTACATCAGTCTCTCTGTACCACTGAGGAGCCTGAACCCCACCCACCCAGCTACATCAGCCTCTCTGTACCACTGAGGAGCATGAAACCCCACCCACCCAGCTACATCAGTCTCTCTGTACCATTGAGAAGCCTGAACCCCACCCACCCAGCTACATCAGTCTCTCTGTACCACCGAGAAGCCTGAACCCCACCCACCCAGCTACATCAGTCTCTCTGTACCACTGAGGAGCCTGAACCCCACCCACACAGCTACATCAGTCTCTGTGTACCACTGAGAAGCCTGAACCCCACCCACCCAGCTACATCAGTCTCTCTGTACCACTGAGGAGCCTGAACCTCACCCACCCACCCAGCTACATCAGTCTCTCTGTACCACTGAGGAGCCTGAACCCAACCCACCCAGATACATCAGTCTCTCTGTACCACTGAGGAGCCTGAACCTCACCCACCCAGCTACATCAGTCTCTCTGTACCACTGAGGAGCCTGAACCCCACCCACCCAGCTACATCAGTCTCTCTGTACCACTGAGGAGCCTGAACCTCACCCACCCAGCTACATCAGTCTCTCTGTACCACTGAGGAGCCTGAACCCCACCCCACCCAGCTACATCAGTCTCTCTGTACCACTGAGGAGCCTGAACCTACACCCACCCAGCTACATCAGTCTCTCTGTACCACTGAGAAGCCTGAACCCGCACCCACCCAGATACATCAGTCTCTCTGTACCACTGAGGAGCCTGAACCCAACCCACCCAGCTACATCAGTCTCTCTGTACCACTGAGGAGCCTAACCCCACCCACACAGCTACAAAAATCAGTCTCTCTGTACCGACTGAGGAGCCTGAACCTCACCCACCCAGCTACATCAGTCTCATCTTACAACTGAGAAGCTGAAACCGCACCCACCCAGATACATCAGTCTCTCTGTACCACTGAGAAGCCTGAACCCCAACCCACCCACCCAGCTACATCAGTCTCGTCTGTACCCTGAGGAGCCTGAACCCACCCACCCAGCTACATCAGCCTCTCTGTACCACTGAGGAGCCTGAACCCCACCCACCCACCCAGCTACATCAGTCTCTCTGTACCACTGAGAAGCCTGAACCCACCCACCCAGCTACATCAGTCTCTCTCGTACCACTGAGAAGCCTGAACCCCACCCACCCAGCTACATCAGTCTCTCTGTACCACTGAGAAGCCTGAACCCCACCCACCCAGCTACATCAGTCTCTCTGTACCACTGAGGAGCCTGAACCTCACCCACCCACCCAGCTACATCAGTCTCTCTGTACCACTGAGGAGCCTGAACCTCACCCACCCACCCACCCATCTACATCAGTCTCTCTGTACCACTGAGGAGCCTGAACCCCACCCACCCAGCTACATCAGTCTCTCTGTACCACTGAGGAGCCTGAACCTCACCCACCCAGCTACATCAGTCTCTCTGTACCACTGAGGAGCCTGAACCCCACCCACCCAGCTACATCAGTCTCTCTGTACCACTGAGAGCCTGAACCCACCCACCCAGCTACATCAGTCTCTCTGTACCACTGAGGAGCCTGAACCCCACCCACCCAGCTACATCAGTCTCTCTGTACCACTGAGGAGCCTGAACCCCACCCCCACCCAGCTACATCAGCCTCTCTGTACCACTGAGGAGCCTGAAGCCCACCCCACCCAGCTGCATTAGTCTCTCTGTACCACTGAGAAGCCTGAACCCCACCCACCACCCCAGCTACATAAGCCTCTCTGTACCACTGAGAAGCCTGAACCCCACCCACCCACCCAGCTACATCAGTTCTCTCTGTACCGCTGAGAAGCCTGAACCCCAACCCACCGACCCAGCTACACAGTCTCTCTGTACCACTGAGAAGCCCTGAACCCCACCCACCGACCCAGCTACATCAGTCTCTCTGTACCACTGAGAAGCCTGATCCCCACCCACCCAGCTACATCAGTCTCTCTGTACCACTGAGGAGCCTGAACCTCACCCACCCAGCTACATCAGTCTCTCTGTACCACTGAGAAAGCCTGAATCCCACCCACCCAGCTACATCAGTCTCTCTGTACCACTGAGAAGCCTGAACCCCCACCCACCCACCCAGCTACATCAGTCTCTCTGTACCACTGAGGAAGCCTGAACCCCACCCACACAGCTACATCAGTCTCTCTGTACCACTGAGAAGCCTGAACCCCACCCACCCAGCTACATCAGTCTCTCTGTACCACTGAGGAGCCTGAACCTCACCCACCCACCCAGCTACATCAGTCTCTCTGTACCACTGAGGAGCCTGAACCCCACCCACCCAGCTACATCAGTCTCTCTGTACCACTGAGGAGCCTGAACCTCACCCACCCAGCTACATCAGTCTCTCTGTACCACTGAGGAGCCTGAACCCCACCCACCCAGCTACATCAGTCTCTCTGTACCACTGAGGAGCCTGAACCCCACCCACCCAGCTACATCAGTCTCTCTGTACCACTGAGGAGCCTGAACCTCACCCACCCACCCACCCAGCTACATCAGTCTCTCTGTACCACTGAGGAGCCTGAACCCCACCCACCCAGCTACATCAGTCTCTCTGTACCACTGAGGAGCCTGAACCTCAACCACCCAGCTACATCAGTCTCTCTGTACCACTGAGGAGCCTGAACCCCACCCACCCAGCTACATCAGTCTCTCTGTACCACTGAGGAGCCTGAACCTCACCCACCCAGCTACATCAGTCTCTCTGTACCACTGAGGAGCCTGAACCGCACCCCACCCAGATACATCAGTCTCTCTGTACCACTGAGAAGCCTGAACCCCACCCACCCACCCAGCTACATCAGTCTCATCTGTACCACTGAGGAGCCTGAACCCCAACCCACCCAGCTACATCAGCCTCTCTGTACCACTGAGGAGCCTGAACCTCACCCACCCAGCTACATCAGTCTCTCTGTACCACTGAGGAGCCTGAAACCGCACCCACCCAGATACATCAGTCTCTCTGTACCACTGAGAAGCCTGAACCCCACCCACCCACCCAGCTACATCAGTCTCTCTGTACCACTGAGGAGCCTGAACCCAACCCACCCAGCTACATCAGCCTCTCTGTACCACTGAGGAGCCTGAACCCCACCCACCCACCCAGCTACATCAGTCTCTCTGTACCACTGAGAAGCCTGAACCCCACCCACCCAGCTACATCAGTCTCTCTGTACCACCGAGAAGCCTGAACCCCACCCACCCAGCTACATCAGTCTCTCTGTACCACTGAGGAGCCTGAACCCCACCCACCCAGCTACATCAGTCTCTCTGTACCACTGAGAAGCCTGAACCCCACCCACCCAGCTACATCAGTCTCTCTGTACCACTGAGGAGCCTGAACCCCACCCACCCAGCTACATCAGTCTCTCTGTACCACTGAGGAGCCTGAACCCCACCCACCCAGCTACATCAGCCTCTCTGTACCACTGAGGAGCATGAACCCCACCCACCCACCCAGCTACATCAGTCTCTCTGTACCATTGAGAAGCCTGAACCCCACCCACCCAGCTACATCAGTCTCTCTGTACCACCGAGAAGCCTGAACCCCACCCACCCAGCTACATCAGTCTCTCTGTACCACTGAGGAGCCTGAACCCCACCCACACAGCTACATCAGTCTCTGTGTACCACTGAGAA
This sequence comes from Oncorhynchus kisutch, assembly GCF_002021735.2. Lineage (NCBI taxonomy): Eukaryota > Metazoa > Chordata > Actinopteri > Salmoniformes > Salmonidae > Oncorhynchus > Oncorhynchus kisutch. The sequence continues at coordinate 22,630,468 of NW_022261983.1, forward strand.
GCCTGAACCCCACCCACCCAGCTACATCAGTCTCTCTGTACCACTGAGGAGCCTGAACCTCACCCACCCACCCAGCTACATCAGTCTCTCTGTACCACTGAGGAGCCTGAACCCAACCCACCCAGATACATCAGTCTCTCTGTACCACTGAGGAGCCTGAACCTCACCCACCCAGCCTACATCAGTCTCTCTGTACCACTGAGGAGCCTGAACCCCACCCACCCAGCTACATCAGTCTCTCTGTACCACTGAGGAGCCTGAACCCCACCCACCCAGCTACATCAGTCTCTCTGTACCACTGAGGAGCCTGAACCTCACCCACCCAGCTACATCAGTCTCTCTGTACCACTGAGAAGCCTGAACCGCACCCACCCAGATACATCAGTCTCTCTGTACCACTGAGAAGCCTGAACCCCACCCACCCACCCAGCTACATCAGTCTCTCTGTACCACTGAGGAGCCTGAACCCCACCCACCCAGCTACATCAGCCTCTCTGTACCACTGAGGAGCCTGAACCCCACCCACCCACCCAGCTACATCAGTCTCTCTGTACCACTGAGAAGCCTGAACCCACCCACCCAGCTACATCAGTCTCTCTGTACCACCGAGAAGCCTGAACCCCACCCACCCAGCTACATCAGTCTCTCTGTACCACTGAGGAGCCTGAACCCCACCCACCCAGCTACATCAGTCTCTCTGTACCACTGAGAAGCCTGAACCCCACCCACCCAGCTACATCAGTCTCTCTGTACCACTGAGGAGCCTGAACCTCACCCACCCACCCAGCTACATCAGTCTCTCTGTACCACTGAGGAGCCTGAACCTCACCCACCCACCCACCCAGCTACATCAGTCTCTCTGTACCACTGAGGAGCCTGAACCCCACCCACCCAGCTACATCAGTCTCTCTGTACCACTGAGGAGCCTGAACCTCACCCACCCAGCTACATCAGTCTCTCTGTACCACTGAGGAGCCTGAACCCCACCCACCCAGCTACATCAGTCTCTCTGTACCACTGAGGAGCCTGAACCTCACCCACCCAGCTACATCAGTCTCTCTGTACCACTGAGAAGCCTGAACCGCACCCACCCAGATACATCAGTCTCTCTGTACCACTGAGGAGCCTGAACCCAACCCACCCAGCTACATCAGTCTCTCTGTACCACTGAGGAGCCTGAACCCCACCCACCCAGCTACATCAGTCTCTCTGTACCACTGAGGAGCCTGAACCTCACCCACCCAGCTACATCAGTCTCTCTGTACCACTGAGAAGCCTGAACCGCACCCACCAAAGATACATCAGTCTCTCTGTACCACTGAGAAGCCTGAACCCCACCCACCCACCCAGCTACATCAGTCTCTCTGTACCACTGAGGAGCCTGAACCCCACCCACCCAGCTACATCAGCCTCTCTGTACCACTGAGGAGCCTGAACCCCACCCACCCACCCAGCTACATCAGTCTCTCTGTACCACTGAGAAGCCTGAACCCCACCCACCCAGCTACATCAGTCTCTCTGTACCACCGAGAAGCCTGAACCCCACCCACCCAGCTACATCAGTCTCTCTGTACCACTGAGGAGCCTGAACCCCACCCACCCAGCTACATCAGTCTCTCTGTACCACTGAGAAGCCTGAACCCCACCCACCCAGCTACATCAGTCTCTCTGTACCACTGAGGAGCCTGAACCCCACCCACCCAGCTACATCAGTCTCTCTGTACCACTGAGGAGCCTGAACCCCACCCACCCAGCTACATCAGCCTCTCTGTACCACTGAGGAGCATGAACCCCACCCACCCACCCAGCTACATCAGTCTCTCTGTACCATTGAGAAGCCTGAACCCCACCCACCCAGCTACATCAGTCTCTCTGTACCACCGAGAAGCCTGAACCCCACCCACCCAGCTACATCAGTCTCTCTGTACCACTGAGGAGCCTGAACCCCACCCACACAGCTACATCAGTCTCTGTGTACCACTGAGAAGCCTGAACCCCACCCACCCAGCTACATCAGTCTCTCTGTACCACTGAGGAGCCTGAACCTCACCCACCCACCCAGCTACATCAGTCTCTCTGTACCACTGAGGAGCCTGAACCCAACCCACCCAGATACATCAGTCTCTCTGTACCACTGAGGAGCCTGAACCTCACCCACCCAGCTACATCAGTCTCTCTGTACCACTGAGGAGCCTGAACCCCACCCACCCAGCTACATCAGTCTCTCTGTACCACTGAGGAGCCTGAACCTCACCCATCCAGCTACATCAGTCTCTCTGTACCACTGAGGAGCCTGAACCCCACCCACCCAGCTACATCAGTCTCTCTGTACCACTGAGGAGCCTGAACCTCACCCACCCAGCTACATCAGTCTCTCTGTACCACTGAGAAGCCTGAACCGCACCCACCCAGATACATCAGTCTCTCTGTACCACTGAGGAGCCTGAACCCAACCCACCCAGCTACATCAGTCTCTCTGTACCACTGAGGAGCCTGAACCCCACCCACCCAGCTACATCCGTCTCTCTGTACCACTGAGGAGCCTGAACCTCACCCACCCAGCTACATCAGTCTCTCTGTACCACTGAGAAGCCTGAACCACACCCACCCAGATACATCAGTCTCTCTGTACCACTGAGAAGCCTGAACCCCACCCACCCACCCAGCAACATCAGTCTCTCTGTACCACTGAGAAGCCTGAACCCACCCACCCAGCTACATCAGTCTCTCTGTACCACCGAGAAGCCTGAACCCCACCCACCCAGCTACATCAGTCTCTCTGTACCACTGAGGAGCCTGAACCCCACCCACCCAGCTACATCAGTCTCTCTGTACCACTGAGAAGCCTGAACCCCACCCACCCAGCTACATCAGTCTCTCTGTACCACTGAGGAGCCTGAACCTCACCCACCCACCCACCCAGCTACATCAGTCTCTCTGTACCACTGAGGAGCCTGAACCTCACCCACCCACCCACCCAGCTACATCAGTCTCTCTGTACCACTGAGGAGCCTGAACCCCACCCACCCAGCTACATCAGTCTCTCTGTACCACTGAGGAGCCTGAACCTCACCCACCCAGCTTTATCAGTCTCTCTGTACCACTGAGGAGCCTGAACCCCACCCACCCAGCTACATCAGTCTCTCTGTACCACTGAGGAGCCTGAACCTCACCCACCCAGCTACATCAGTCTCTCTGTACCACTGAGAAGCCTGAACCGCACCCACCCAGCTACATCAGTCTCTCTGTACCACTGAGGAGCCTGAACCCCACCAACCCACCCAGCTACATCAGCCTCTCTGTACCACTGAGGAGCCTGAAGCCCACCCACCCAGCTGCATAAGCCTCTCTGTACCACTGAGAAGCCTGAACCCCACCCACCCACCCAGCTACATCAGTCTCTCTGTACCACTGAGAAGCCTGAACCCCACCCACCGACCCAGCTACATCAGTCTCTCTGTACCACTGAGAAGCCTGAATCCCACCCACCCAGCTACATCAGTCTCTCTGTACCACTGAGAAGCCTGAACCCCACCCACCCAGCTACATCAGTCTCTCTGTACCACTGAGGAGCCTGAACCCCACCCACCCAGCTACATCAGCCTCTCTGTACCACTGAGGAGCCTGAACCCCACCCACCCACCCAGCTACATCAGTCTCTCTGTACCACTGAGAAGCCTGAACCCCACCCACCCAGCTACATCAGTCTCTCTGTACCACTGAGGAGCCTGAACCTCACCCACCCAGCTACATCAGTCTCTCTGTACCACTGAGGAGCCTGAACCCCACCCACCCAGCTACATCAGTCTCTCTGTACCACTGAGGAGCCTGAACCTCACCCACCCAGCTACATCAGTCTCTCTGTACCACTGAGGAGCCTGAACCGCACCCACCCAGCTACATCAGTCTCTCTGTACCACTGAGGAGCCTGAACCCCACCAACCCACCCAGCTACATCAGCCTCTCTGTACCACTGAGGAGCCTGAAGCCCACCGACCCAGCTACATCAGTCTCTCTGTACCACTGAGAAGCCTGAACCCCACCCACCGACCCAGCTACATCAGTCTCTCTGTACCACTGAGAAGCCTGAACCCCCACCCAGCTACATCAGTCTCTCTGTACCACTGAGGAGCCTGAACCTCACCCACCCAGCTACATCAGTCTCTCTGTACCACTGAGAAGCCTGAATCCCACCCACCCAGCTACATCAGTCTCTCTGTACCACTGAGAAGCCTGAACCCCACCCACCCACCCACCCAGCTACATCAGTCTCTCTGTACCACTGAGGAGCCTGAACCCCACCCACCCAGCTACATCAGTCTCTCTGTACCACTGAGAAGCCTGAACCCCACCCACTCACCCAGCTACATCAGTCTCTCTGTACCACTGAGGAGCCTGATCCCCACCCACCCACCCAGCTACATCAGTCTCTCTGTACCACTGAGAAGCCTGAACCCCACCCACCCAGCTACATCAGTCTCTCTGTACCACTGAGAAGCCTGAACCCCACCCACCCAGCTACATCAGTCTCTCTGTACCACTGAGGAGCCTGAACCCCACCCACCCAGCTACATCAGTCTCTCTGTACCACTGAGGAGCCTGAACCCCACCCACCCAGCTACAGCAGTCTCTCTGTACCACTGAGGAGCCTGAACCCCACCCACCCGCCCACCCAGCTACATCAGTCTTGTACACACTTCTCCCTCTGTCCTTCTCTCTCTCTCTCCCAGTGTTGTAGTGTTGTGTACAGAGACTTCCCCCTCTGTCCTTCTCTCTCTCTTCGTCTCTCCCTCCCTCCCACAGTCTGTTTTCCCCCATAGCAGCCCTCCCTCCCTCCCACAGTCTGTTTTCCCCCAGAGCAGCCCTCCCTCCCTCCCACAGTCTGTTTTCCCCCAGAGCAGCCCTCCCTCCCTCCCACAGTCTGTTTTCCCCCAGATCAGCCCTCCCTCCCTCCCACAGTCTGTTTTCCCCCAGAGCAGCCCTCCCTCCCTCCCACAGTCTGTTTCCACCCAGAGCATCCATCCCTCACTCCCTCCCTCCCTCCCTCTGACAGTCTGTTTTCCCCCAGAGCAGCCCTCCCTCCCTCCCACAGTCTGTTTTCCCCCAGAGCAGCCCTCCCTCTCTCCCACAGTCTGTTTTCCCCCAGAAGAGCCTTCCCTCCCTCCCACAGTCTGTTTTCCCCCAGAGCAGCCCTCCCTCCCTCCCCACAGTCTGTTTTCCCCCAGAGCAGCCCTCCCTCCCCACAGTCTGTTTTCCACCAGAGCAGCCCTCCCTCCCTCCCACAGTCTGTTTTCCCCCATAGCAGCCCTCCCTCCCTCCCACAGTCTGTTTTCCCCCAGAGCAGCCCTCCCTCCCTCAGTCCCTCCCACAGTCTGTTTTCCCCCAGAGCAGCCCTCCCTCCCTCCCACAGTCTGTTTTCCCCCAGAGCAGGCCCTCCCTCCCTCCCACAGTCTGTTTTCCCCCAGAGCAGCCCTCCCTCCCTCCCTCCACAGTCTGTTTTCCCCCAGAGCAGCCCTCCCTCCCTCCCACAGTCTGTTTTTCCCCCAGAGCAGCCCTCCCTCCCTCTCTCCCACAGTCTGTTTTCCCCCAGAGCAGCCCTCCCTCCCTCTCTCCCACAGTCTGTTTTCCCCCAGAGCAGCCCTCCCTCTCTCCCACAGTCTGTTTTCCACCAGAGCAGCCCTCCCTCCCACAGTCTGTTTTCCCCCAGAGCAGCCCTCCCTCCCTCCCACAGTCTGATTTCCCCCAGAGCAGCCCTCCCTCCCTCCCACAGTCTGCTTTCCCCCAGAGCAGCCCTCCCTCCCTCCCACAGTCTGTTTTCCCCCAGAGCAGCCCTCCCTCCCTCCCACAGTCTGTTTTCCCCAGAGCAGCCCTCCCTCCCTCCCACAGTCTGTTTTCCCCCAGAGCAGCCCTCCCTCCCTCCCTCCCACAGTCTGTTTTCCCCCAGAGCAGCCCTCCCTCCCTCCCACAGTCTGTTTTCCCCCAGAGCAGCCCTCCCTCCCTCCCTCCCACAGTCTGTTTTCCCCCAGAGCACCCTCCCTCCCTCCCACAGTCTGTTTTCCCCCAGAGCAGCCCTCCCTCCCACAGTCTGTTTTCCCCAGAGCAGCCCCTCCCTCCCTCCCACAGTCTGTTTTCCCCCAGAGCAGCCCTCCCTCCCTCCCACAGTCTGTTTTCCCCCAGAGCAGCCCTCCCTCCCTCCCACAGTCTGTTTTCCCCCCAGAGCAGCCCTCCATCCCTCTCTCCCACAGTCTGTTTTCCCCCAGAGCAGCCCTCCCTCCCTCCCACAGTCTGTTTTCCACCAGAGCAGCCCTCCGTCTCTCCCTCTCTTCCACAGTCTGTTTTCCACCAGAGCAGCCCTCCCTCCCTCCCACAGTCTGTTTTCCCGCAGAGCAGCCCTCCCTCCCTCCCACAGTCTGTTTTCCACCAGAGCAGCCCTCCCTCCCACAGTCTGTTTTCCACTAGAGCAGCCCTCCCTCCCTCCCACAGTCTGTTTTCCCCCAGAGCAGCCCTCCCCCCTCCCACAGTCTGTTTTCCACCAGAGCAGCCCTCCCTCCCTCCCACAGTCTGTTTTCCACCAGAGCAGCCCTTCGTCTCTCCCTCTCTCCCACAGTCTGTTTCCACCAGAGCAGCCCTCCCTCCCTCCCACGGTCTGTTTTCCCCCAGAGCAGCCCTCCCTCCCTCCCACAGTCTGTTTTCCCCCAGAGCAGCCCTCCCTCCCTCCCACAGTCTGTTTTCCACCAGAGCAGCCCTCCCTCCCACAGTCTGTTTTCCCCCAGAGCAGCCCTCCCTCCCTCCCACAGTCTGTTTTTCCACCAGAGCAGCCCTCCCTCACTCTCTCCCTCAGTCTGTTTTCCCCCAGAGCAGCCCTCCCTCCCACAGTCTGTTTTCCACCAGAGCAGCCCTCCCTCCCTCCCACGGTCTGTTTTCCCCCCAGAGCAGCCCTCCCTCCCTCCCACAGTCTGTTTTCCCCCAGAGCAGCCCTCCCTCCCTCCCACAGTCTGTTTTCCACCAGAGCAGCCCTCCCTCCCACAGTCTGTTTTCCCCCAGAGCAGCCCTCCCTCCCTCCCACAGTCTGTTTTCCACCAGAGCAGCCCTCCCTCACTCTCTCCCTCAGTCTGTTTTCCCCCAGAGCAGCCCTCCCTCCCACAGTCTGTTTTCCACCAGAGCAGCCCTCCCTCCCTCCCACAGTCTGTTTTCCACCAGAGCAGCCCTCCCTCCCTCCCACAGTCTGTTTTCCACCAGAGCAGCCCTCCCTCCCACAGTCTGTTTTCCCCCAGAGCAGCCCTCCCTCCCTCCCACAGTCTGTTTTCCACCAGAGCAGCCCTCCCTCCCACAGTCTGTTTTCCACCAGAGCAGCCCTCCCTCCCTTCCACAGTCTGTTTTCCACCAGAGCAGCCCTCCCTCCCTCCCACAGTCTGTTTTCCACCAGAGCAGCCCTCCCTCCCTCCCACAGTCTGTTTTCCACCAGAGCAGCCCTCCCTCCCACAGTCTGTTTTCCCCCAGAGCAGCCCTCCCTCCCTCCCACAGTCTGTTTTCCACCAGAGCAGCCCTCCCTCCCACAGTCTGTTTTCCACCAGAGCAGCCCTCCCTCCCTCCCACAGTCTGTTTTCCACCAGAGCAGCCCTCCCTCCCTCCCACAGTCTGTTTTCCACCAGAGCAGCCCTCCCTCCCTCCCACAGTCTGTTTTCCACCAGAGCAGACCTCCCTCCCTCCCACAGTCTGTTTTCCACCAGAGCAGACCTCCCTCCCTCCCACAGTCTGTTTTCAACCAGAGCAGTCCTCCCTCCCTCCCACAGTCTGTTTTCCCCCAGAGCAGCCCTCCCCCCCTCCCACAGTCTGTTTTCCACCAGAGCAGCCCTCCCTCCCTCCCACAGTCTGTTTTCCACCAGAGCAGCCCTCCCTCCCTCCCACAGTCTGTTTTCAACCAGAGCAGCCCTCCGTCTCTCCCTCTCTTCCGTTAAGTAAGGACATTTTATTACAGCCGCGAAGCCCATTCATTACACACGCACACACACGCACACACACACACACACGCACACACACACACACACACGCACACACACACGCACACACACACACACACACACACACACACACACACACACACACACACACACCCTAATGTCCCCTTCCTTATATGTAGGCTTAAAGGGATAGTTCACCAAAATTACTAAATTACATATTCGTTTCCTACCCTGGTTTCCTACACTGTAAGCAATCTGTGGATAATGTATTACATCAATCCAGGCTTTGGTTTTGTTTCCTTGGCACTGTTTCCACATGCTAATGTTTTAGGATTTGTGGTACAAATCCCATTTAAGTCATGGAACAGATATGAGCATGTTCATGCGTCATGTTTAAACGATTTTCAAATTAACCTAACCCCAGGGTCTGTGTGTGTGTATGTGTATGTGTATGTATATGTTGTGTGTGTGTATGTTGTGTGTGTGTGTATGGTGTGTGTGTATCGTGTGTGTGTGTGTGTGTATGTTGTGTGTGTGTATGTTGTGTGTGTATGTGCATGTTGTGTGTGTATGTGTGTGTTGTGTGTGTGTTGTGTGTGTATGTGTATGTTGTCTGTGTGTATGTGTGTGTGTATGTTGTGTGTGTGTGTGTGTGTATGTTGTGTGTATGTTGTGTGTGTGTATGTTGTGTGTGTATGTTGTGTGTGTGTATGTGTGTTTGTATGTGTGTGTTGTGTGTGTGTATGTGTGTATGTTGTGTGTGTGTTGTGTGTTGTGTGTGTGTATGTTGTGTGTGTGTATGTTGTGTGTGTGTTGTGTGTTGTGTGTGTGTATGTTGTGTGTGTGTATGTTGTGTATGTTGTGTGTGTGTATGTTGTGTGTTGTGGATGTGTATGTATGTTGTATGTTGTGTGTGTGTGCACACACACACACACACACACACCACACAGTTAGAGGTGATATAAAGGCGTCTTTGGGGTGTTTCTATGGTGACGGTGATGTGTGGGAAATGCGGCTCTCTGTTGTCATGTGGATGTATCACTGTGACATCCAAGAGAATGGAATGGGGAGGGAACGTTGGGAATTCATCAGACAGTGAATGGGGAGGAAACGTTGGGAATTCATCAGACAGTGAATGGGGAGGGAACGTTGGGAATTCATCAGACAGTGAATGGGGAGGGAACGTTGGGAATTCATCAGACAGTGAATGGGGAGGGAACGTTGGGAATTCATCAGACAGTGAATGGGGAGGGAACGTTGGGAATTCATCAGACAGTGAATGGGGAGGGAACATTGGGAATTCATCAGACAGTGAATGGGGAGGGAACGTTGGGAATTCATCAGACAGTGAATGGGGAGGGAACGTTGGGAATTCATCAGACAGTGAATGGGGAGGGACATTGGGAATTCATCAGACAGTGAATGGGGAGGGACGTTGGGAATTCATCAGACAGTGAATGGGGAGGGAACGTTGGGAATTCATCAGACAGTGAATGGGCAGGGAACGTTGGGAATTCATCAGACAGTGAATGGGGAGGGAACGTTGGGAATTCATCAGACAGTGAATGGGGAGGGAACGTTGGGAATTCATCAGACAGTGAATGGGGAGGGAACGTTGGGAATTCATCAGACAGTGAATGGGGAGGGAACGTTGGGAATTCATCAGACAGTGTTTGTTCTCTCTCTCGGAGGACCTGAGCCCTAGGACCATGCCCCAGGACTACCTGACATGATGACTCCTTGCTGTCCCCAGTCCACCTAGCCATGCTGCTGCTCCAGTTTCAACTTCCACCTGACTGTGCTGCTGCTCTAGTTTCAACTGTTCTGCCTTATTATTATTCGACCATGCTGGTCATTTATGAACATTTGAACATCTTGGCCATGTTTTGTTATAATCTCCACCCGGCACAGCCAGAAGAGGACTGGCCACCCCACATAGCCTGGTTCCTCTCTAGGTTTCTTCCTAGGTATTGGCCTTTCTAGGGAGTTTTTCCTAGCCACCGTGCTTCTACACCTGCATTGCTTGCTGTTTGGGGTTTTAGGCTGGGTTTCTGTACAGCACTTTGAGATATCAGCTGATGTACGAAGGGCTATATAAATAAATTTGATTTGATTTGATTTGATTTGTTTGTGTTTCCTTTATTCATAGTATTGGAATTAGTTTTTTCCAACTGTTTACACAAGTTTTCAAAACTGTCTCCTTTTTTTCAAAACTCTACACACAATTCCCCAAACTGCATACACAAAATGCAAAATGCCTCACATCTCCTTCAAAATGTAACACTGCATTCAAAATGCCATAAACACATGTCAGAATGAAGCATTTGCATCAAATGGCAAACACTGCTTTCATAATAGTACATTTTTGGATATACCATGTAAACACTGTTGTTCTAGGAGGGTTGGGGGGCAGTCACCAGTGTTAAGCTACTCTTCATCTCTTCTCCGGCCTGGGTCTGGCCACAATACTTCGTCCACATCACAAGATACGTTTTCTCTTGCCAAACATCAAGTATCTACCAGCATGGCGTATCCAACCTTGGACAGAGGCAACCTCTATGTCCCCACATGGAGGGAAGTATCTCCTAGCATGGCGTATCCAACCTTGGACAGAGGCAACCTCTATGTCCCCACATGGAGGGAAGTATCTCCTAGCATGGCGTATCCAACCTTGGACAGAGGCAACCTCTGTGTCCCCACATGGAGGGAAGTATCTCCTAGCATGGCGTATCCAACCTCTATGTCCCCACATGGAGGGAAGTATCTCCCAGCATGGCCTATCCAACCTTGGACAGAGGCAACCTCTATGTCCCCACATGGAGGGAAGTATCTCCTAGCATGGCCTATCCAACCTTGGACAGAGGCACCCTCTATGTCCCCACATGGAGGGAAGTATCTCCTAGCATGGTGTATCCAACCTTGGACAGAGGCAACCTCTATGTCCCCACATTGAGGGAAGTATCTCCTAGCATGGCGTATCCAACCTTGGACAGAGGCAACCTCTATGTCCCCACATGGAGGGAAGTATCTCCTAGCATGGCGTATCCAACCTTGGACAGAGGCAACCTCTATGTCCCCACATGGAGGGAAGTATCTCCTAGCATGGCGTATCCAACCTTGGACAGAGGCACCCTCTATGTCCCCACATGGAGGGAAGTATCTCCTAGCATGGCGTATCCAACCTCTATGTCCCCACATGGAGGGAAGTATCTCCTAGCATGGCGTATCCAACCTTGGACAGAGGCAACCTCTATGTCCCCACATGGAGGGAAGTATCTCCTAGCATGGCGTATCCAACCTCTATGTCCCCACATGGAGGGAAGTATCTCCTAGCATGGCGTATCCAACCTTGGACAGAGACAACCTCTGTGTCCCCACATGGAGGGAAGTATCTCCCAGCATGGCGTATCCAACCTTGGACAGAGGCAACCTCTATGTCCCCACATCCTCCATTGCCTGGAGAAGCGGCATGCGGGCATAGGGTTGGCGATCATACACTTTCCAGCGCCGGGCTGAGAATAATTCCTCTTTGGGATTTAGAAAAGGTGAATATGGGGGTAGGTACAAAACTACACATTGTGGATGGGTGGCAACCAGTATTGGACCAGAACGGCCCGGTGAAAACTAACATTGTCCCATAAAACCACAAATCTAGCAGGCTCCTGATCTGGATCAGGGACAAGCATTGTGTAAATTGCATCCAGAATAGTGAGCATATGGCCGGTGTTGTACGCACCCAGTGTGGCATTGTGATGGAGGACCCCGTTTTGAGTGATGGCAGCACACATAGTTATATTACCCCCACGCTGTCCAGGGACATTGGTCATTGCCCTCTGTCCTATTACATTTCTTCCGCGGTGCCTGGTTTTGGTGAGGTTGAAGCCAACCTCATCCACATAAATAAATTCATGGTGAATTACATGGGCATCCAGCTCCAATACTCTCTGTAACAGACAAAAGGATATACAGATGAGTAAATATGGTATGTCTGAAGTACTGGAAGTAGTGTTGCATACATACAGAGTACCTCTACAAAGTCATGTCGCATATTCTTGACTCTGTCAGAGTTTCTCTCAAATGGCACCTTGTAAAGTTGTTTCATCGTCACTCGGTGCCGTTGGAGGATGCATTGTATGGTCGACAGGCTTACAGCATTGATGTTGTTAAATATGGTGTCGTTATTCAAGATATGCTCTCTTATCTCTCTGATCCTAATTGCCTTGTTGGCCAAAACCATATTTATAATTGCAGTCTCTTGTACATCTGTAAACAAGCGTCCTCGTCCTCCATGATGTCTTTGCCTTTCCACTCTGTACAGAATTCAAACACAGTATGTGTTCAGCATAGGAACTGTAAACAAGTGTCCTCGTCCTCCATGATGTCTTTGCCTTTCCACTCTGTACAGAATTCAAACACAGTATGTGTTCAGCATAAGGAACTGTAAACAACTGTCCTCGTCCTCCATGATGTCTTTGCCTTTCCACTCTGTACAGAATTCAAACACAGTATGTGTTCAGCATAGGAACTGTAAACAAGTGTCCTCGTCCTCCATGATGTCTTTGCCTTTCCACTCTGTACAGAATTCAAACACAGTATGTGTTCAGCATAGGAACTGTAAACAATGTACAACAACATGTAGTACAGCATGATAACCAACCTCATTCATTCAATGCAGTGCAGTAAATGTGCAGTAAATGCAGTGCAGGATGGCTTAGAGTTACAAATGTGTATGCAATACTATGCAGTCATACGTATTTTACAGTACATTACTGTAATGCTAAAATAGTCATTAGATAGTTGCATACCTGTTCTCATTTCTGAAGGTTCAAATTATGGATGCCACTGACTCTCAGTCCAGCCTCTCTCATGGTCAAACCGTGGTTGATCACATGATCAACAAGTGTTGCCCTCATATCATCAGAGATGGCTCTCCTTCCAACCCTTCTTTGCCTTTGTCCTCTTCTTCCTCTCCCTCCTACCTCTCCCTCCTACCTCTCCCTCCTACCTCTCCCTCCTACCTCTCTGTCCATTGTTGGCATCCATTGTTCAAAACAGGTAATCTGACCTTTGACCTATTTATAGGCCTATACTACAGTAAAGCAGTGATTGGTTAGTGATCAGTTAAGCTATTAGTGTTTGCACATGTGAGGAGTGTGTGTGTGACCTGGTGAATAAGTGTAGCATTTTGATTGGTTGTGTTTGGAAAAGTAAAGCAAGTCACTTCCTGTTAGATTTTTGTGTTTTAGGTAGAGAATTGTGTGTAGTGTTTTGAAAAAAGGGTTTTATGCAATTGACAACTGAGGTCAAGGCTGAGAAATGGCTTAAGGTTTTGGATATTTGGTGTGTAGTTTTGCACTTTGAGTGAGAGGTTTCAAAAATCGTGTGACATGAAAAGATGTGGTGTGTAAGCAGTTGGGAAAAAACTGTAGAATAGTAGATTTTGGACAATAGATTTAGAATAGTTTTAGAATGGTATTAGATTTAGAATAGTACTAGAATTAGAATAATATTAGAATTAGAATTAGAATAGTACTAGAATTAGAATAATATTAGAATTAGAATTAGAATAGTACTAGAATTAGAATAATATTAGAATTAGAATTAGAATAGTATTAGAATTAGAATAATATTAGAATTAGAATAATATTAGAATTAGAATAATATTAGAATTGGATTTAGAATAGTATTAGAATAGTATTAGAATAGTATTAGAATAGTATTAGAATTAGAATAGTATTAGAATAGTATTAGAATTAGAATTGTATTAGAATAGTATTAGATTTAGAATAGTAATAGAATTAGAATAGTAATAGAATTAGAATAGTATTAGATTTAGAATAGTAATAGAATTAGAATAGTAATAGAACTAGAATAGTATTAGATTAGTATTAGAATTAGAATAGTATTAGAATAGTAATAGAATTAGAATAGTAATAGAATAGTATTAGAATAGTATTAGAATAGTATTAGATTTAGAATAATATTAGAATTGGAATTAGAATATAATTAGAATAGTATTAGATTAGTATTAGAATTAGAATAGTATTAGAATAGTATTAGAATTAGAATAGTATTAGAATAGTATTAGAATTAGAATAGTATTAGAATAGTATTAGAATTAGAATAGTATTAGAATAGTATTAGAATTAGAATAGTATTAGAATTAAAATAGTATTAGACTTAGAATAGGACTAGAATTAGAATAGTATTAGAATTAGAATAGTATTAGAATTAGAATAGTATTAGTTTTAGAATAGTATTAGAATTAGAATTAAAATAGTATTAGAATTAGACTAGTATTAGAATTAGAATAGTATTAGAATTAGACTAGTATTAGAATTAGAATAGTACTAGAATTAGAATAATATTAGAATTAGAATAATATTAGAATTAGACTAGTATTAGAATTAGAATAGTACTAGAATTAGAATAATATTAGAATTAGAATAATATTAGAATTAGAATAATATTAGAATTGGAATTAGAATAGTATTAGAATACTATTGGAATAGTATTAGAATTAGAATAGTATTAGAATTAGAATTAGAATAGTATTAGAATTAGAATAGTATTAGTTTTAGAATAGTATTAGAATTAGAATAGTATTAGTTTTAGAATAGTATTAGTTTTAGAATAGTATTAGAATTAGAATAGTATTAGTTTTAGAATAGTATTAGAATTAGAATAGAATTAGAATATTATTAGAATTAGAATATTATTAGAATTAGAATAGTATTAGAATAGTATTAGAATAGTATTAGAATTAGAATAGTATTAGAATAGTATTAGAATTAGAATAGTATTAGAATAGTATTAGAATTAGAATAGTATTAGAATAGTATTAGAATTAGAATAGTATTAGAATAGTATTAGAATTAGAATAGTATTAGAATTAAAATAGTATTAGACTTAGAATAGGACTAGAATTAGAATAGTATTAGAATTAGAATAGTATTAGAATTAGAATAGTATTAGTTTTAGAATAGTATTAGAATTAGAATTAAAATAGTATTAGAATTAGACTAGTATTAGAATTAGAATAGTACTAGAATTAGAATAATATTAGAATTAGAATAATATTAGAATTAGACTAGTATTAGAATTAGAATAGTACTAGAATTAGAATAGAATTAGAATATTATTAGAATTGGAATAGTATTCGAATTAGAATAGTATTAGAATTAGAATTAGAATAGTATTAGAATTAGAATAGTATTAGTTTTAGAATAGTATTAGTTTTAGAATAGTATTAGAATTAGAATATTATTAGAATTAGAATAGTATTAGAATAGTATTAGAATAGTATTAGAATTAGAATAGTATTAGATTTAGAATAGTATTAGAATTAGAATAATATTAGAATTAGAATTAGAATAGTATTAGAATTAGAATAATATTAGAATTAGAATAATATTAGAATTAGAATAATATTATAATTGGATTTAGAATAGTATTAGAATAGTATTAGAATAGTATTAGAATAGTATTAGAATTAGAATAGTATTAGAATAGTATTGGAATTAGAATTGTATTAGAATAGTATTAGATTTAGAATAGTAATAGAATTAGAATAGTAATAGAATTAGAATAGTATTAGATTTAGAATAGTAATAGAATTAGAATAGTAATAGAACTAGAATAGTATTAGATTAGTATTAGAATTAGAATAGTATTAGAATAGTAATAGAATTAGAATAGTAATAGAATAGTATTAGAATAGTATTAGAATAGTATTAGATTTAGAATAATATTAGAATTGGAATTAGAATAGAATTAGAATAGTATTAGATTAGTATTAGAATTAGAATAGTATTAGAATAGTATTAGAATTAGAATAGTATTAGAATAGTATTAGAATTAGAATAGTATTAGAATAGTATTAGAATTAGAATAGTATTAGAATAGTATTAGAATTAGAATAGTATTAGAATTCAAATAGTATTAGACTTAGAATAGGACTAGAATTAGAATAGTATTAGAATTAGAATAGTATTAGAATTAGAATAGTATTAGTTTTAGAATAGTATTAGAATTAGAATTAAAATAGTATTAGAATTAGACTAGTATTAGAATTAGAATAGTACTAGAATTAGAATAGTATTAGAATTAGAATAGTATTAGAATAGTATTAGAATAGTATTAGAATAGTATTAGATTTAGAATAGTATTAGAATAGTATTAGAATAGTAATAGAATTAGAATAGTATTAGTTTTAGAATAGTATTAGAATTAGAATTAAAATAGTATTAGAATTAGACTAGTATTAGAATTAGAATAGTACTAGAATTAGAATAATATTAGAATTAGAATAATATTAGAATTAGACTAGTATTAGAATTAGAATAGTACTAGAATTAGAATAATATTAGAATTAGAATAATATTAGAATTAGAATAATATTAGAATTGGAATTAGAATAGTATTAGAATACTATTGGAATAGTATTAGAATTAGAATAGTATTAGAATTAGAATTAGAATAGTATTAGAATTAGAATAGTATTAGTTTTAGAATAGTATTAGAATTAGAATAGTATTAGTTTTAGAATAGTATTAGTTTTAGAATAGTATTAGTTTTAGAATAGTATTAGAATTAGAATAGTATTAGATTTAGAATAGTATTAGAATTAGAATAGAATTAGAATATTATTAGAATTAGAATATTATTAGAATTAGAATAGTATTAGAATAGTATTAGAATAGTATTAGAATTAGAATAGTATTAGATTTAGAATAGTATTAGAATTAGAATAGTATTAGAATTGGAATAGTATTAGAATTAGAATAGTATTAGATTTAGAATAGTATTAGACTTAGAATAGTATTAGATTTAGAATAGTATTAGAATTAGAATAGTATTAGAATAGTATTAGAATAGTATTAGATTTAGAATAGTATTAGAATTAGAATAGTATTAGTTTTAGAATAGTATTAGAATTAGAATTAAAATAGTATTAGAATTAGACTAGTATTAGAATTAGAATAGTACTAGAATTAGAATAATATTAGAATTAGAATAATATTAGAATTAGAATAATATTAGAATTGGAATTAGAGTAGTATTAGAATACTATTGGAATAGTATTAGAATTAGAATAGTATTATAATTAGAATTAAAATAGTATTAGAATTAGAATTAGAATAGGACTAGAATTAGAATAGTATTAGAATTAGAATAGTATTAGAATTAGAATTAGAATAGTATTAGAATTAGAATAGTATTAGTTTTAGAATAGTATTAGAATTAGAATAGTATTAGTTTTAGAATAGTATTAGTTTTAGAATAGTATTAGAATTAGAATAGTATTAGTTTTAGAATAGTATTAGAATTAGAATAGTATTAGAATTAGAATAGAATTAGAATATTATTAGAATTAGAATATTATTAGAATTAGAATAGTATTAGAATAGTATTAGATTTAGAATAGTATTAGAATTAGAATAGTATTAGAATTAGAATAGTATTAGAATTAGAATAGTATTAGATTTAGAATAGTATTAGAATTGGTATTAGAATAGTATTAGAATAGTATTAGATTTAGAATAGTATTAGAATAGTATTAGATTTAGAATAGTATTAGAATTAGAATAGTATTAGAATAGTATTAGATTTAGAATAGTATTAGAATAGTATTAGAATAGTATTAGAATAGTATTAGATTTAGAATAGTATTAGATTTACAATAATATTAGAATTGGAATTAGAATAGTATTAGAATAGTATTAGAATAGTATTAGATTTACAATAATATTAGAATTGGAATTAGAATAATATTAGAATTGGAATTAGAATAGTATTACAATTAGAATAATATTAGAATTGGAATTAGAATAGTATTACAATTAGAATAATATTAGAATTGGAATTAGAATAGTATTACAATTAGAATAATATTAGAATTGGAATTAGAATAGTATTACAATTAGAATAATATTAGAATTGGAATTAGAATAGTATTACAATTAGAATAATATTAGAATTGGAATTAGAATAGTATACCATGTAAAATTAGTATTAGTATTATATATATATATATATATGTATTTAGAATAGTAGAATAGTAGAATAGTAGAATAGTAGAATAGTAGAATAGTAGAATAATTAGAATAGAATTAGAATATTATTAGAATTAGAATATTATTAGAATTAGAATAGTATTAGAATAGTATTAGATTTAGAATAGTATTAGAATTAGAATAGTATTAGAATTAGAATAGTATTAGAATTAGAATAGTATTAGATTTAGAATAGTATTAGAATTGGTATTAGAATAGTATTAGAATAGTATTAGAATTAGAATAGAATTAGAATATTATTAGAATTAGAATATTATTAGAATTAGAATAGTATTAGAATAGTATTAGAATAGTATTAGAATAGTATTAGAATAGTATTAGAATAGTATTAGAATAGTATTAGAATAGTATTAGAATTAGAATAGTATTAGATTTAGAATAGTATTAGAATTAGAATAGTATTAGAATTGGAATAGTATTAGAATTAGAATAGTATTAGATTTAGAATAGTATTAGACTTAGAATAGTATTAGATTTAGAATAGTATTAGAATTAGAATAGTATTAGAATAGTATTAGAATAGTATTAGATTTAGAATAGTATTAGAATTAGAATAGTATTAGTTTTAGAATAGTATTAGAATTAGAATTAAAATAGTATTAGAATTAGACTAGTATTAGAATTAGAATAGTACTAGAATTAGAATAATATTAGAATTAGAATAATATTAGAATTAGAATAATATTAGAATTGGAATTAGAGTAGTATTAGAATACTATTGGAATAGTATTAGAATTAGAATAGTATTATAATTAGAATTAAAATAGTATTAGAATTAGAATTAGAATAGGACTAGAATTAGAATAGTATTAGAATTAGAATAGTATTAGAATTAGAATTAGAATAGTATTAGAATTAGAATAGTATTAGTTTTAGAATAGTATTAGAATTAGAATAGTATTAGTTTTAGAATAGTATTAGTTTTAGAATAGTATTAGAATTAGAATAGTATTAGTTTTAGAATAGTATTAGAATTAGAATAGTATTAGAATTAGAATAGAATTAGAATATTATTAGAATTAGAATATTATTAGAATTAGAATAGTATTAGAATAGTATTAGATTTAGAATAGTATTAGAATTAGAATAGTATTAGAATTAGAATAGTATTAGAATTAGAATAGTATTAGATTTAGAATAGTATTAGAATTGGTATTAGAATAGTATTAGAATTAGAATATTATTAGAATTAGAATAGTATTAGAATAGTATTAGATTTAGAATAGTATTAGAATAGTATTAGATTTAGAATAGTATTAGAATTAGAATAGTATTAGAATAGTATTAGATTTAGAATAGTATTAGAATAGTATTAGAATAGTATTAGAATAGTATTAGATTTAGAATAGTATTAGATTTACAATAATATTAGAATTGGAATTAGAATAGTATTAGAATAGTATTAGAATAGTATTAGATTTACAATAATATTAGAATTGGAATTAGAATAATATTAGAATTGGAATTAGAATAGTATTACAATTAGAATAATATTAGAATTGGAATTAGAATAGTATTACAATTAGAATAATATTAGAATTGGAATTAGAATAGTATTACAATTAGAATAATATTAGAATTGGAATTAGAATAGTATTACAATTAGAATAATATTAGAATTGGAATTAGAATAGTATTACAATTAGAATAATATTAGAATTGGAATTAGAATAGTATACCATGTAAAATTAGTATTAGTATTATATATATATATATATGTATTTAGAATAGTAGAATAGTAGAATAGTAGAATAGTAGAATAGTAGAATAGTAGAATAATTAGAATTCTACACCAATTCTCATTGTGAAATTGGTATTTGTATCCTTGCCAGCTTCGTGATACACACACACACACACACACACACACACACACACACACACACACACACACACACACACACACACACACACACACACACACACACACACACACACACACACACACACACACACACACACACAGGGAACCCTGTTCCCTATATAGTTTGTGTGCAACTCTCTTCTCGGTTAAGGTTTGATTGGCTACCCATACTGCCCTACCAAGCAAAACGGCAGTAATCTCTTCTCGGTTAAGGTTTGATTGGCTACCCATACTGCCCTACCAAGCAAAAAGGCAGTAATCTATTCTCGGTTAAGGTTTGATTGGCTACCCATACTGCCCTACCAAGCAAAAAGGCAGTAATCTCTTCTCGGTTAAGGTTTGATTGGCTACCCATACTGCCCTACCAAGCAAAACGGCAGTAACTGCTCATTTGGTCGAAAATGAGTTGTCATTTTTGCTTCATTAAATATGTGATTAATCATGTGGACAAGTGTCCTGCCTCTATTGTATTGTGTTCAGGAGAACATGTGGGTCATGTTAGCAGTAACTGCATCAAGCTACTGTGAAACCAAGGGAAATAAAATACATTTGTCTCCTTTTTTTGCATTGGCAGGGCAGTATAGTGGTTCTAGCTACGGTTGTTCTCTCTACTCTTCATCATTAAGGTTGTTCTCTCTCCTCTTCATCATTTGCTAAACCGTTTTCTTTCTACTAGTAATGACTAGTCACTAAATAGTTCCAGGAGACTTGGCACCCGATTCCCTGCGTAGTACACTACTTTAGACCAGAGCCCTATTCCCTGCGTAGCACACTACTTTAGATCAGAGCCCTGTATAGTACACTACTTTAGACCAGAGCCCTATATAGTACACTACTTTAGACAAGAGTCCTATATAGTACACTACTTTAGACCAGAACCCTGTATAGTGCACTACTTTAGACCAGAGCCCTATATAGTGCACTACTTTAGACCAGAGCCCTGTGTAGTACATTACTTTAGACCAGAGTCCTATATAGTACACTACTTTAGACCAGAGCCCTGTGTAGTACACTACTTTAGACCAGAGTCCTATATAGTACACTACTTTAGACCAGAGCCCTGTGTAGTACACTACTTTAGACCAGAGTCCTATATAGTGCACTACTTTAGACCAGAGCCCTATATAGTACACTACTTTAGACCAGAGTCCTATATAGTACACTACTTTAGACCAGAGCCCTGTATAGTACACTACTTTAGACCAGAGCCCTGTATAGTACACTACTTTAGACCAGAGCCCTGTATAGTACACTACTTTAGACCAGAGCCCTGTATAGTACACTACTTTAGACCAGAGCCCTGTATAGTACACTACTTTAGACCCTGAGTCAATACCTTGTAGACACACCTTTGTCCGCTATTACAGCTGGGAGTCTTTCTGGGTGAGTCTCTAAGAGCTTTCCACACCTGGATTGTGAAACATTTTCCCATTATTCTTTTCTAAATTCTTCAAGCTCCGTCAAATATGTTGTTGATCATTACTAGACAGCCATTTTCAGGTCTTGCCATAGATTTTCAAGTAGATTTAAGTCAAAACTGTAACTCTGCCACTCAGGAATATTCACTCTCTACTTGGTAAGCAACTTCAGTGTAGATTTGACCTTGTGTTTTAGGTTATTGTCCTGCTGAAAGGTGAATTAATCTCCCAGTACCTGGTGAAAAGCAGACTAAACCAGGTTTTACTCCAGGATTTTTTATCCTAAAAAACTCCTCAGTCCTTAACGATTACAAGCATACCCATAACATGATGCAGCCACAGCTATTCTTGAGAGTGGTACTCAGTAAAAGTGTTGTAAACACAACACTTTGTATTCAGTACAAAAAGTGAATTGCCATGTGCTTTGCAAACAGGATGCATGTTTTGGAATATTTTTATTCTGTACATGCTTCCTTCTTTTCACTCTATCATTTAGTTTAGTATTGTGGAGTAACTAAACTCTCACTGTCAACTGAATTTATTTTCAGAAAACTTAACGTGTAAATATTTGTATGAACATAAGATTCAACACCTGAGACATGAACTGAACAAGTTCCACAGACATGTGACTAACAGAAATGGAGTAATGTGTCCCTGAACAAAGGGGGGGTCAAAATCAAGAGTAACAGTCAGTATCTGGTGTGGCCACCAGCTGCAGTAAGTACTGCAGTGCATCTCCTCCTCATGGACTGCACTTGATTTGCCAGTTCTTGCTGTGAGATGTTACCCCACCCTTCCACCAAGGCACCTGCAAGTTCCCGGACATTTCTGGGGGGAATGGCCCTAGTCCTCACCCTCTGATCCAACAGGTCCCAGACGTGGCAGAACACTGACATTCCTGTCTTGCAGGAAATCACGTACAGAACGAGCAGTATGGCTGGTGGCATTGTCATGCTGGAGGGTCATGTCAGGATGAGCCTGCAGGAAGGGTACCACATGAGGGAGGAGGATGTCATCCCTGTAACAAACAGTGTTGAGATTGCCTGCAATGACAACAAGCTGAGTCCAATGATGCTGTGACACACCGCACCAGACCATGACGGATCCTCCACCTCCAAATCGATCCCGCTCCGAGTACAGGCCTCGGTGTAACGCTCATTCCTTCGACGATAAACGTGAATCCGACCATCACGACTCGTCAGTGAAGAGCACTTTTTGCTATTCCTGTCTGGTCCAGCAATGGTGGGTTTGTGCCCATAGGTGACGTTGTTGCCGGTGATGTCTGGTGAGGACCTGCCTTACAACAGGCCTACAAGCCCTCAGTCCAGCCTCTCTCAGACTATTGCAGACAGTCTGAGCACTGATGGAGGGATTGTGCGTTCCTGGTGTAACTCGGGCAGTTGTTGCCATCCTGTACCTGTTCCGCAAGTGTGATGTTCGGATGTACCGATCCTGTGCAGGTGTTGTAACACATGGTCTGCCACTGCGAGGACGATCAGCTGTCCGTCCTGTCTCCCTGTAGTGCTGTCTTAGGCATCTCACAGTACGATCATTGCAATTTATTGCCCTGGCCACATCTGCAGTCCTCATGCCTCCTTACAACATGCCTAAGGCACATTCATGCAGATGAGCAGGGACCCTGGGTATCTTTCTTTTGGTGTTTTTCAGAGTCAGTAGCAAGGCCTCTCTAGTGTCATAACTGTGACCTTAATTGCCTACCGTCTGTACTCTTTTAATGCCTTAATGACCGTTCCACAGGTGCATGTTCATTAATTGTTTATAGTTCATCACAACAAGCATTGGAAACAGTGTTTAAACCCTTTACAATGAAGATCTGTGAAGTCATTTGGATTTTTACAAATTATCTTTCAAGACAGGGTCCTGAAAATGGGTTTCTTTTTTTTGTTGAGTTTACAATGTCGTTGATCCATTCTCAGTTTCCTCCTATCACAGCCATTAAACTCTGTAACTGTTTTAAAGTCACCATTGGGCTCATGGTGAAATCCCTGAGCAGTTTCCTTCCTCTCTGGCAACTGAGTTAGGAACGATGCCTTTGTAGTGACTGGGTGTATTGATACACCATCCAGAGTGTAATTAATAACTTCACCATGCTGAAAAGGATATTCAATGTCTGTTTTTTTTATTTTTACCCATCTACCAATAGGTGCCCTTCTTTATGAGGCATTGGAAAACCTCCCTGGTCTTTGTGGTTGAATCTGTATTTAAAATGACTGCTCAACTGAGGGACTATACAGATAATTGTATGTGTGGGGTACAGAGATGAGGTAGTCATTCAAAACTCATGTTAAACACTATTATTACACACAGAGTGAGTCCATGCAACTTATGTGACTTGTTAATTAAGCACATTTGTACTCCTGAACTTAGGCTTGACATAACAAACGGGTTGAATACTTACTGACTCAAGACATTTCAGCTTTTCATTTTAAATGAATTTGTAAAATTAAAAATAAATGTAAAAAATCCACATTATGGGGTATTGTGTATAGGTCAGTGACAAAAATACATGTAAATGTAATCCATTTTAAATTCAGGCTGTAACACAAGATGTGTTTTTTCTTATTTAAACAGTGTCCTTGGGTGACTTTCAGTTGACGTACAGTGCCTTCGAGGGAGAGATATGCCACATAGATATTCGTACATTTTCAATAAAAATATTTTCTGTACAGATAAGCATTATATTGTTAGATTATAGGAGTAACCTGGGCCTGAAACAGTCTTCCTAACCTCAAGTTCAACTGTCGGAGTTGGAGCGTCGGTGCCCACTGTCTTCACATCAATATAACACCAAACCTTCACCACACCACACCAAACCTTCACCACACCAAACCTTCACAAAGGATTCTAAACTTTATTAGGGTAATATCAAAAGTAAGTCAAGCTGTCGTTTAACAAAAATACAAGCAGGATATTGTATTACGGAAAACACAACAGTTGGAACTTAATTTGACCCCCCAAAATTTCCCCACAGAATGTAACACTTACAAACTGGTTTAAACCAACATTTTTGAACAGGCTAACCTGCAGCAATTACCAAGAAAGGCTAAGGCCTACTATATCCAACAAATGACAGCAATAGTCTAGTGATATTTATTTTCTAACAGGTCTATTTTTAAACTAATTATGGAGCACACAATTAAAAAGATTGAATTTAAGTTAGCCAACAACAATCTCTCAACCGAATGAAATAAAACATATTTTGAATATTTCAAGGACTGGTTTGGATGAATAAATAAACCTAGAATAATAACAAAACAAATGATTACAAATAAGACAAAAGAAAGAAAGAAAAGTTCCAAAATTGCCTGAACATTTTCCACTGGTTTTTCAGTTTGGGTCGAAACCAAAACAAATTTGCGGCACCACGGAAGAGAAAAAAATGTGTAGGCCTATCATCTTATAAAGTAATGACTACTGAGATGGTATTGAATAAATCAATTGTTTCATCATCTTCTCATGTTGTGATTCAACATATTTTAATGTGCAACCTAATCCCGTGATTATCATGCATAGACAATTATGCTATTGTTATATTTTACTGTTAAAGTAGGGCTCCAGAATTGTCCTTTTTTGTTTAATAGAGATACATTTGCCTGCATCTTTATGTGCTATAATATCATAGTAATATAATATATATATATAATATCATTCACCACCTGAGTAAGTGTAAACTCAACACATTAGCTCTGAAGATAACAGCCACTACTAATAGCTGGTTATTAATCTAACAGGACATTTAATGTCCCAAAAAGTTGTAGCCAATGAGAGCTATGCACTCGCAATGGCCAATACCCATTGAGCTCAAGATTGATCGTTGCAATCAACAGTAGTCCAAGGCTCGCCTCTCTATCGCGTTCTCTCTCCCCTCAGCATCAGCCCCGGACAATTTTATTTATCGTTTTTTCATTTATTTCATTGTCCAAAGGCCGGCAATTACCAGCTAACGGAAACCCTGGAGTGTTAGTGAGGCAGTGTTATGCGTTTATTTTTAGATTTGGGTTTCAAGGGTGTCCTCTCTGACCTATTTCTCTCTATCTGGACAACTGTGTGTGTGTGTGTGTGTGTGTGTGTGTGTGTGTGTGTGTGTGTGTGTGTGTGTGTGTGTGTGTGTGTGTGTGTGTGTGTGTGTGTGTGTGTGTGCGTGTGTGTGTGTGTGTGTGTGTGTGTGTGTGTGTGTTTGTATTTGGTTTTACTATCCTTGTGGGGACCAGAAGTCCTCACAATAGTACTAAAACAAGGACAATTTTGACAGGTGGGGGACATTTCACTGGTCCCCACAAGGAAAAAGGCTATTTTAGGCTTAGTGGTTAGGTTAAGGATAAGGTTAGGTTAAAGGTTAGTTTAGGGGTTAGGGAAAATAGGATTTTGAATTGGAATCAATTGTTTTCCAGAATGAAAAGACACCAGAATGTCCTGAAAAGACACCAGAATGTCCTGACAAGGTAAGAAAACCAAAACCTTTTAGAAAAGTCAGGACTTTTTTGAAACTTTACTTTAGGGATTGCAGGTAATTTCGAATATGGGTTACATGGAGAAAATTGGACCACTCTGAAATTAAAATGGATGGCCCTCCCTTCAGTAAAATATATTTCACCTAAAGCCTCCCTGAACACTTGAAAACAAGTGACCCTCCCCTATACCCCAAATAATAATTTAAATATAAAGTGGATAGTAGAGAACCATTTACCCTCACTTCTTGGACAGACCCTTAGATACAGTGGGGTAAAAAAAAGTATTTAGTCAGCCATCAATTGTGCAAGTTCTCCCACTTAAGATGAGAGAGGCCTGTAATTTTCACCATAGGTACACTTCAACTATGACAGACAAATTATGGTGGAAAATTTGTATTTCTACTAGATCGAAGCGTTCATTCTATCGCTTTACAACATTATTCTGGTGAACCATGGTTGATTGGTTGATTTAGTCTTCTACAGCAACATGTAATGACAGACGAGAAGCTACATGTATCTAACTATAGACAAGTTGACTAACAAAATTCAAAGCAGAAACACATCGAAATCAGGCTGAAAACAATACTGTGCCCCTTGTCAAAAACATCCACAGTCCCCCACTGTAGCCTACTGTACATTTTCTATGTTAGGGGTTAGGGGTTAGGGTCGGGTGCGGCCTCACATTTTCACTTTATCACATCTAGTCTGGCGGTTGCTGACCCGTGCACCACTAGTGGTCGGTAACCCTTACGGTCATCCAGCTCAAACTAGTTGTGGTTAGTAGCCTATGGACCAGCCAGCTGTATTTGGTCCTTCCAGTTGTCCATGACGGCCTAGAGGAGGACGGTCGATCCTCAGTGAAGGACGTTTTGCAGTCATTATTCTACAGTTGTCCATGACGGCCTAGAGGAGGACGGTCGATCCTCAGTGAAGGACCATGTGCAGTCATTATTCTACAGTTGCCCATGACGGATAGCTAGAGGAGGACGGTCGATCCTCAGTGAAGGACGTTTTGCAGTCATTATTCTACAGTTGCCCATGACGGATAGCTAGAGGAGGGCGGTCGATCCTCAGTGAAGGACCATGTGCAGTCATTATTCTACAGTTGTCCATGACGGCCTAGAGGAGGACGGTCGATCCTCAGTGAAGGACCATGTGCAGTCATTATTCTACAGTTGTCCATGACGGCCTAGAGGAGGGCGGTCGATCCTCAGTGAAGGACGTTTTGCAGTCATTATTCTACAGTTGCCCATGACGGATAGCTAGAGGAGGGCGGTCGATCCTCAGTGAAGGACCATGTGCAGTCAGTATCCTACTGTATGGACCATTCAGTTGTGGTCAGAAGACTTTGGACTGTCTCATGTGTTCTTGTCCATCACCATCTCTAGCTCAGTCCTCAGTCCCATTTGAGTTACAGCTTTTCCACAGATGCCCAGCATTCACTGTCACCATCCAACTTCCATTTCCGGTTGCCAGTCCCGTATGCTGACCGAGACCGTCTCCCCCTGTGTGCGGTTAGCGGGGGCCAGCGGCGGGGGCTCCCAGTCAGGCTGGTAGAAGTGGATGTTGAAGGTCCGAGCCCAGCTGGCAAAGACCCTCTTCTCCGTGATAAAGCGGTGATGGCTGCCCCTGTGGCCTCGCTCATGGCTTATGTACATGGCACACTCCTCTGGACCGAGGGGCTCGTAGTAGTGGTAGGGGACAGATGGGGGCTGGGGCTCTCTGAGAGGGGGACAAGATAACAGAAGAGATTATTTGACAAAGATATCAGAGAGACAGAGACGGAGACTGAGAGACGGAGAGAGACAGAGATAGAGAGAGACAGAGATTGAGACAGAGAGACAGAGAGAGAGAGAATGAGTTAGATCAGGGTAGAGATCTCACCTGCAGTGGTCTGGAGCCACCATGCCATAGACATTGATCCGGTCACACAGCTCCAGAGCTATGGTCATAGTGAACCAACCAGTACTCAACCACGAGTTAGAGATACGCCTGGAGGAGAGATGAGGGAGGGGGAGAGATGAGGGAGGGGGGAGGGGGGAGGAGAGATGGGGGAGGGGGGAGAGATGGGAGGGAGGGAGAGATAGGGGGAGAGAGATAATGGGGAGGAAGGGAGGGAGAGAGAGGGGGGAGGGAGAGAGAGAGATGGGAGGGAGGGAGAGATGGGAGGGAGAGAGAAGGGAGGGAGAGAGATAGGGGGTAGGGAGGGGAGGGGAGAGGGAGGGAAGCGGGAGGGGAGAGAGGGAGGGAGGGTAGGGGGGGGAGAGAAGGGAGGGAGAGAGATAAGGGGGAGGAAGGGAGAGAGATAGGGAGGGAGAGAGAAGGGAGGGAGGGAGGGAGAGAGATGGGGAGGGAGGGAGGGGGGAGGAGGGAGGGAGGGGGGAGAGAGAGAGGGGGAGGGAGAGAGAGGAGGGAGAGAGGGAGAGATGGGGAGGGAGGGGAGAGCAAAGAGAGGGAGGGGAGAGGTGGAAATAGGTGAGAAGATATCTGATCAACTGTTTTAAAAGTGATCAGTAACCATGGGTACAATCACAGTATTAATAATAATAATACAGCTTCATGTCAATAGGAATCTATTCCACATGTCAATAGGAATCTATTCCACATGTCAATAGGAATCTATTCCACATGTCAATAGGAACCTATTCCACATGTCAATAGGAATCTATTCCACATGTCAATAGGAATATATTCCACATGTCAATAGGAATCTATTCCACATGTCAATAGGAATCTATTCCACATGTCAATAGGAATCTATTCCACATGTCAATAGGAATCTATTCCACATGTCAATAGGAATCTATTCCACATGTCAATAGGAATCTATTCCACATGTCAATAGGAATCTATTCCACATGTCAATAGGAATCTATTCCACATGTCAATAGGAATCTATTCCACATGTCAATAGGAATCTATTCCACATGTCAATAGGAATCTATTCCACATGTCAATAGGAATCTATTCCACATGTCAATAGGAATCTATTCCACATGTCAATAGGAATCTATTCCACATGTCAATAGGAATCTATTCCACATGTCAATAGGAATCTATTCCACATGTCAATAGGAATCTATTCCACATGTCAATAGGAATCTATTCCACATGTCAATAGGAATCTATTCCACATGTCAATAGGAATCTATTCCACATGTCAATAGGAATCTATTCCACATGTCAATAGGAATCTATTCCACATGTCAATAGGAATCTATTCCACATGTCAATAGGAACCTATTCCACATGTCAATAGGAACCTATTCCACATGTCAATAGGAATCTATTCCACATGTCAATAGGAATCTATTCCACATGTCAATAGGAATCTATTCCACATGTCAATAGGAATCTATTCCACATGTCAATAGGAATCTATTCCACATGTCAATAGGAATCTATTCCACATGTCAATAGGAATCTATTCCACATGTCAATAGGAATCTATTCCACATGTCAATAGGAATCTATTCCACATGTCAATAGGAATCTATTCCACATGTCAATAGGAATCTATTCCACATGTCAATAGGAATCTATTCCACATGTCAATAGGAATCTATTCCACATGTCAATAGGAATCTATTCCACATGTCAATAGGAATCTATTCCACATGTCAATAGGAATCTATTCCACATGTCAATAGGAATCTATTCCACATGTCAATAGGAATCTATTCCACATGTCAATAGGAATCTATTCCACATGTCAATAGGAATCTATTCCACATGTCAATAGTTGGTTGATTGAACCTGCTGTCTGATCATTGGTTGATTGAACCTGCTGTCCGATCATTGGATGATTGAACCTGCTGTCCGATCATTGGATGATTGAACCTGCTGTCCGATCATTGGTTGATTGAACCTGCTGTCCGATCATTGGTTGATTGAACCTGCTGTCCGATCATTGGTTGATTGAACCTGCTGTCCAATCATTGGTTGATTGAACCTGCTGTCCGATCATTGGTTGATTGAACCTGCTGTCCGATCATTGGTTGATTGAACCTGCTGTCCGATCATTGGTTGATTGAACCTGCTGTCCGATCATTGGTTGATTGAAACTGCTTGTCCGATCATTGGATGATTGAACCTGCTGTCCGATCATTGGATGATTGAACCTGCTGTCCGATCATTGGTTGATTGAACCTGCTGTCCGATCATTGGTTGATTGAACCTGCTGTCCGATCATTGGATGATTGAACCTGCTGTCCGATCATTGGTTGATTGAACCTGCTGTCCGATCATTGGATGATTGAACCTGCTGTCCAATCATTGGTTGATTGAACCTGCTGTCCGATCATTGGTTGATTGAACCTGCTGTCCGATCATTGGATGATTGAACCTGCTGTCCGATCATTGGTTGATTGAACCTGCTGTCCAATCATTGGTTGATTGAACCTGCTGTCCGATCATTGGATGATTGAACCTGCTGTCCAATCATTGGTTGATTGAACCTGCTGTCCGATCATTGGTTGATTGAACCTGCTGTCCAATCAAAATATTTGTGGGGTCATGTTTTGTAGCAATAATTATGGTCTCCATCATTCTTAAATGGAAGAAGTTTGGAACCACCAAGACTCTTCCTAGAGCTGGCCGCCTGGTTAAACTGAGCAATCGAGGGAGAAGGGCCGTGGTCAGGGAGGTGACCAAGAAACCTACGATCCCTCTGACAGAGCTCAAGAGTTCCTCTGTGGAGATGGGAGAACCTTCCAGAAGGACAACCATCTCTGTCTGCAGCACTCCACCAATCAGGCCTTTATGATAGTGGCCAGATGGAAGCCACTCCTCAATAAAATGACAGCCCACTTGGAGTTTGCCAAAATGCACCTAAAGACTCTCAAGATTCTCTGGTCTGATGAAACAAAGATTGAACTCTTTGGCCAGAATGCCAAGCGTCACGTCTGGAGAAAACCTGCTCAGGACCTCAGACTGGGGTGAAGGTTCAACTTCCAACAGGACAACGACCCTAAGCACACAGCCAAGACAACGCAGGAGTGGCTTCGGGTCTCTGAATGTCATTGAGTGACCCAGCCAGAGCCTGGATTTGAACCTGATCGAACATCTCTGGAGAGACCTGAAAATAACTGTGCAGCAACACTCTTTAATCCAACCTGACAGAGCTTGAGAGACATCTGATTTGCAGAGAAGAATGGGAGAAACTCCCCAAATACAGGTGTGCCAAGCTTGTAGCCTCATACCCATGAAGCCTGGAGGCTGTAATCACTGCCAAAGGTGCTTCAACAAAGTACTGAGTAAAGGGTCTGCATACTTTCCAGGTGAATCCAGGTGAAAGCTTTGATCCCTTATTGATGTCACTTGTTAAATCCACTTCAATCAGTGTAGATGAAGGAGAGGAGACCAGTTAAAGAAGGGTTTCTAAGCCTTGAGACAATTGAGACATGGATTGTGTATGTGTGCCATCCAGAGTGTGAATGGGCAAGACTAAAGGTTTAATTAACTGCCATTGAACGGAGTATGGTAGTAGGTGACAGGCACACCGGTTTGAGTGTGTCAAGAACTGCAACGCTGCTGGGCTTTTCACGCTCAACAGTTTGCCTTGTGTATCAAGGATAGTCCAGCACCCAAAGGACATCCAACCAACTTGATATGACTTTGGGAAGCATTGTAGTCAAGATGGGCCAGCATCCCTGTGGAATTGCATTCGACACCTTGTAGAGTCTGTGCCCCGACGAATTGAGGCTGTTCTGAGGGTGAACAGGGGGTGCAACTCATTATTAGAAATATATTTATTTCCCCTCGTATAATATAATATTTGAAACGTTGTTATTCTCTTGAAGCTTTTTACTTTTAATGTCAGGTTTTTTTCCCTTGTTTTGGCACTTGTAAACACATTTCCCATGTCAATAAAATCCCTTTGAATATATTTGAATTGAGAGAGTCAGAGAGAGGCACAGAGAGAGGAGAAAGAGACAGAGAGAGAGAGGCACAGAGAGAGGAGAAAGAGACAGAGAGAGAGACAGCCTGGTGTGCCTGGTTTCATTTTGTATCAATGGGAAGGGATTCAAGGAGTAAGTGGTAGATTGAGACTAAGAGCAATGATTGTAGACATACTGTTTGAGGCAGAGGAAGTGCTCTACTAAATCCGTCAACAAGGCCATTGAATTGGCCTGTGAAACAAAAATATGCCAAAATATTACATCGATCACTATATTTGATGGTATTTAACTTCTGTAAAGATCGAATTAGAGCGAAAGGTGTGAACTTGCTGTGGACCACTAGGACTGCTCCTGCACCGTCCCTGTTGTCCAATATAGTAGCTACATATATATATATATATATATATACATATACTAGCTATTCTACACATGTCTTTCTATATGTTTAACTAGGCTAAGTTAAGAACCAATCCTTATCTACAATGACGGCCCACTGGGGAACAGTGGGTTAACTGCCTTGTTCAGGGCAAGAATTACAGATTTTTACCTCGTCAGCTCAAGGATTCGATCATAGCAACCTTTCGGTTACTGGGCCAATGCTCTAACCACTAGGCTACCTGCTGCCCCGTCTTTGATCAATAATATAGTGGTCTAGTTTGTGTCATGACTGTCCTGTGAGGATCAGATCAGACTGGTGGGGTGGTGACAGTAACCAGGCCTCTCTCTCCCACAGAGGGGAGAGGGGGAGCTGCTGGATGGTTGACTGTTCACACCCTGTCGTAAATTACAAGAGAGGGAGATTTTTTTCTCTTTACCCTCCAGTATTGGCTAAAAGAATGTCCCTTTGTCTCCAGAGTTTTGCCCGCCCAAAAAGTTGATAATTTAACAATAATTCTAACATATAGAATGGGGGGGAATGGTCAGTGGGAAACAAATGTCATTTTGTTTTTCATTTTGTGATGTCATTAAAAGCTGTATGAAATATTGCAACTTGGAAAGGATACCCCCTTTTATCTATCAAGTTTCCATCCAATACATTGTGCATACAATATGAGAAATTATGACATTATTTTTGTTAAGATGGGATTATGATTTTAGGAGTCATAAGATATAACTTCTAATCATGTCCTTTGCACATTAAGTAGCCACGCCCCGAGTAAGGTCAGAGAGCATGTCGGTCTGATGGAACCATCCTTTTCGACCAGAATGCTTAAAAAAGGACTGGCTAAGAATGAACATACTAGACCAGAACATTGCCAAGTTGCTGCTGTGCGTGTAAAGTGGTCTGAATCCTGAACAATCAACACGAGGTGTAGGCTAGAAGCTCACTTCCCAGACAATCACTGGTACGGCTGATTAGCTGCCCTAAATCAGATATTGAGAAAAGCACGATTGAAGTGGGACCATCATACTACACTGCAAACCATCCCATCCTACTATGAGTCTCAAATCACAGTATGCTTCTAATCTCATCACCGAGGGGAACCGTCGACACGGCTGGCTAACCATCACCCTAGGAGCATCGTCCAGAGTGAAAAGACGGAAAAGTGGGTCCCCCCCTTTTGGACACCTGAGCCGTACAAGCGTGCCGCTGAAAGGCCAAACCAACATTCTTCCGAAGGAGGCACTAGTTTCGACAGAGAAACGGCAAACGGCATTCAGACGTAAATACACTCATGATTTCTTATTCCAAACGGACGGCGGTTCGTGTGCAAAATATATGATTAATGTGAGGACAGTCCTAGAATGTATCCACGATAAGTATCCTTTCTTATCTCTCCTCCCCAACCCTCTTCATTTGTTGTGTTTAAGCCGCCATATTTTGTCAGTCCACTAGGGACATTTCTTCTCATGTATTAAGTGTGTATGTTATCCTGTTTTCTCATTTTAGTAAATAAATAATTAAACCAATCGGTGCAGTACTCATGAGTAAGGCTGGGGTTTTTGCAGATTCATGAGGGTACAACTGTTCGGAAGGATGATGTGATAAGAGGCAATGATTAATAAGATTGTTCATCAATGTAATATATACTTTATAGAGTAATTCAGTAGATGTAATAGATACCTTATAGAGTGTAATTCAGGAGATGTAATAGATACCTTATAGAGTGTAATTCAGGAGATGTAATAGATACCGTATAGAGTTTAATTTAGGAGATGTAATAGATACCTTATAGAGTGTAATTCAGGAGATGTAATAGATACCTTATAGAGTTTAATTCAGGAGATGTAATAGATACCTTATAGAGTAATTCAGTAGATGTAATAGATACCTTATATAGTAATTCAGTAGATGTAATAGATACCTGATAGATACCTTATAGAGTAATTCAGGAGATGTAATAGATACCTTATAGAGTTTAAAACTTCTTCGGGATAGGGGGCAGTATTTGGATGACCGACGTGCCCAAAGTAAACTGCCTGTTACTCAGGCCCAGAAGCTAGGATATGTATATAATTGGTAGATTTAGATAATATTAGAAACTTTAGAGTGTTTCTATGTATGTGAGTATAACAGAACTGATATGTCAGGTGAAACCCTGAGGACAAACCATCCCAAAAATGTTTGTTTTCAATTTACCGCTATTTTCAATGGGTAGAACTTTCAATTTAAGGCCAAGTCCTCCCATATTGCAGTTCCTAGGACTTCCACTAGATGTCAACAGTTTTTAGAAAGAGTTTCAGGCTGGTTTTTGGAAAAATGACCCAGTAATTGCAGTTTTATTAGGTGGCTCCCATTTTGGCTGTAGTGTTTCCAAGCGCGTGGAGGAAAGCGCGCCTTTTCTTATTTATTTCCGGTAATGAACATACTATTCTCCATCTTAAATTGTATCATTTATTTGCATATTAGGATACCTAAGGTTTGTTTGACTTGTTTGGAAAACTTTATTGGTAACGTTTGGGATTAATTTTGTATGCATTTTGATGGAGGGAACCTGGATGGATTGTTGACTGAAGCTCGCCAGCTAAACTGAGTTTTTATGGATATAAAGAAGGACATTATCTCCTTTTGGTGTGCTAACAGAAGAAGATCATCAAAGGTAAGGCATTTTTTATATTGCTATTTCTGACTTTCGTGTTGCACCTGCCAGGTTGAAATATGTTTTTTCATGCATTTGTATATGCGGGGCGCTGTCCTCAGATAATCGCATGGTTTGCTTTCACCGTAAAGCCTTTTTGAAATCTGACACGAGTTGAGCTTTATTTTGATGTATTATACATGTATGTTTTTGAATGTTTATTATGAGTATTTCTGTTTTTGAATTTGGCGCACTGCAATTTCACTGGATGTTGTCAAATCAATCCCGTTAAGGGGTCTCTAGGAAGTGAATTCGGGAGACGGTAACTCTTTAATCAAACTCTTCTGTGGTGCCCCAAAGAGTTCATTGTTACATCATAGTTAATGGATTAAATAAATAACAGGCACCAGATTAATGAAAGTAAAGTCACAACACCAGCCTGCTCATGTCTTTGATCTGCAATAAAGTAGGTTAGCTAGCCTGCTCACGTCTTTGATCTACAATAAAGTAGTCTAGCTAGCCTGCTCACATGTCTTTGATCTACAATAAAGTAGTCTAGCTAGCTTGCTCACATGTCTTTGATCTACAATAAAGTAGTCTAGCTAGCCTGCTCACATGTCTTTGATCTACAATAAAGTAGTCTAGCTAGCTTGCTCACATGTCTTTGATCTACAATAAAGTAGTCTAGCTAGCCTGCTCACATGTCTTTGATCTACAATAAAGTAGTCTAGCTAGCTTGCTCACATGTCTTTGATCTACAATAAAGTAGTCTAGCTTGTTACGGTTTTCTTCCGTTGAAGGAGAGTCGTACCAAAATGCAGCGTGGTTGATAATATACATCTTTAATGAAGATGAACACGAACAATACAAAACAACAAACGGAACGTGAAAACCTATACAGCCTATCTGGTGAATACAAAACACAGAGACAGGAACAATCACCCACGAAACACTCAAAGAATATGGCTGCCTAAATATGGTTCCCAATCAGAGACAACGAGAATCACCTGCCTCTGATTGAGAACCGCCTCAGGCAACCATAGACTTTGCTAGAACACCCCACTAAGCCACAATCCCAAAACCTACGAAAAACCCCCATACATAAACACACCACAAAATAAACCCATGTCACACCCTGGCCTGGCCCAAAAATAAAGAAAACACAAAATACTAAGACCAGGGCGTGACATAGCAAGCCTGCTCACATGTTTTTGAGCTGCAAATATATTAGTGTTGAATTGGTAGGATCAGGAGTGTTAGTGCCCGTCTACAGTAAACTAGTGTAGATTAATTTAGATCAACTCACTTTTCCAACTACAGTACTCTAGCATGTAGGTTTAACTGACCTGTCCTTGCCCGTCTCCCTCTTGAAGAGTTCGTCAAACTGCAGCATCTTCTGCCAGGAGATCATGTAGACCTTTAGTTTGGGCAGCACCTGGTTCATCAACCTCAGGTTGTTGTAGACCAGACCCTTCCCATCCCGCCGCATGTAATTACTGGGCCCCCAGAAGATAAACACTGTGTCCTGGAGGGAGGAGAATGTAATGTTACTACTGATAAACACTGTGTCCTGGAGGGAGGAGAATGTAATGTTACTACTGATAAACACTGTGTCCTGGAGGGAGGAGAATGTAATGTTACTACTGATAAACACAGTGTCCTGGAGGGAGGAGAATGTAATGTTACTACTGATAAACACTGTGTCCTGGAGGGAGGAGAATGTAATGTTACTACTGATAAACACTGTGTCCTGGAGGGAGGAGAATGTAATGTTACTACTGATAAACACAGTGTCCTGGAGGGAGGAGAATGTGATGTTACTACTGATAAACACTGTGTCCTGGAGGGAGGAGAATGTAATGTTACTACTGATAAACACTGTGTCCTAGAGGGAGGAGAATGTAATGTTACTACTGATAAACACTGTGTCCTGGAGGGAGGAGAATGTAATGTTACTACTGATAAACACAGTGTCCTGGAGGGGGGAGAATGTAATGTTACTACTGATAAACACTGTGTCCTGGAGGGAGGAGAATGTAATGTTACTACTGATAAACACTGTGTCCTGGAGGGAGGAGAATGTAATGTTACTACTGATAAACACTGTGTCCTGGAGGGAGGAGAATGTAATGTTACTACTGATAAACACAGTGTCCTGGAGGGAGGAGAATGTAATGTTACTACTGATAAACACTGTGTCCTGGATTGAGTTAAACCTTGATACGTTGATAAGATTGAAACACTTCAAAAGTGCAGATAACACATGAAAACACATCATATTAAATATATTATAGCATCTACTAACTATGTAGCCCTGTGTGGCTCAGTTGCATGGCACTTGCAATGGATTGTGGGTTCGATTCCCTCTGGGGTCACCTATACTAAAATGTATGCACTCACTACTGTAAGGGTTGTTTTTAAAACATATGCAGTATATTTATATCTTATAACAATGTAGCATCTAACCTGGGATGTATTTATCTCTTATAGCATGTAGCATCTAACCTGGGATGTATTTATCTCTTATAGCATGTAGCATCTAACCTGGGATGTATTTATCTCTTATAGCATCTAACCTGGGATGTATTTATCTCTTATAACAATGTAGCATCTAACCTGGGATGTATTTATATCTTATAACAATGTAGCATCTAACCTGGGATGTATTTATCTCTTATAGCATCTAACCTGGGATGTATTTATCTCTTATAACAATGTAGCATCTAACCTGGGATGTATTTATCTCTTATAGCATGTAGCATCTAACCTGGGATGTGTTTATCTCTTATAGCATGTAGCATCTAACCTGGGATGTATTTATCTCTTATAGCATCTAACCTGGGATGTATTTATCTCTTATAACAATGTAGCATCTAACCTGGGATGTATTTATCTCTTATAGCATCTAACCTGGGATGTATTTATCTCTTATAGCATCTAACCTGGGATGTATTTATCTCTTATAACAATGTAGCATCTAACCTGGGATGTATTCATCTCTTATAGCATGTAGCATCTAACCTGGGATGTATTTATATCTTATAACAATGTAGCATCTAACCTGGGATGTATTTATCTCTTATAGCATGTAGCATCTAACCTGGGTTGTATTTATCTCTTATAGCATCTAACCTGGGTTGTATTTATTTCTTATAGCATGTAGCATCTAACCTGGGATGCGTTGAGCAATTCGTGACGGCTCCGTAGGACCCTCTGCATGCTGGAGTGAGCGATAACACGTAGCGAGGTGCGGCGCCCAACGTCTCCACCGTAGCCCCGCGCCGTGGGGGCGTCGTTCATACGGATCACACACTCCGCCCGGTCGATCTCCTCGCCACGACCACCACCTATCAGGTGACCGGAGCTGGTCACCAACGCACAGCTATGGCAGTGCATTTTCAGAGGCTAGAGGAGGAGAGAGGAGGAGCATTTTCAGAGGCAGGAGAAGGAGATTGTGTTATGTCAGTAGACAGGGGTAGGAAGGGGGAGAGGAGGAGTGAGGCTATGGTAGTGCATCTTAATATAATACTGATAATGATAATATGAATAATGATAATAATGATAATAATTATAATGATAATAATAAATGATAATATGAATATGAATATGAATATGAATAATGATAATAATGATAATATGAATAATAATAATGATAATAATGATAATGATAAT
Organism: Oncorhynchus kisutch; assembly: GCF_002021735.2. Lineage (NCBI taxonomy): Eukaryota > Metazoa > Chordata > Actinopteri > Salmoniformes > Salmonidae > Oncorhynchus > Oncorhynchus kisutch. Next base: position 22,668,848 of record NW_022261983.1, read on the forward strand.
AATAAATGATAATAATTATATGAATATGAATAATGATAATAATAATAATATGAAAAATGATAATGATCGTATGAATAATGATAATGATCATATGAATAATGATACTAATAAATGATAATAATAATGATAATATGAATGATAATAATATGAATACTGATGATAATAATAATAATGATAATAATAATAATAATGATAATAATGATAATAATGATAATAATAATGATAATATTAATAATAATTATAATAATAATGATAATGATAATAATGATAATAATTATAATGATAATAATAATGATAATAATAATTATAATGATAATAATAATGATAATATGAATAATAATAATGATAATAATTATAATGATAATAATTATAATGATAATAATAATAATGATGATGTATGTATTATAATTATAGACTTCAACAGTGTTTACCACTCCTGCTCCTGGGACATCAATGATTACACATTGTAACTATGCAATAGACTAGAAACATGATTTAAGTAAAGGCTGATTTGTAGTTCATATATACAGAAAAAAACCTATGCATATCTAAGTCCCTTCATCTGCATTAATCTGAGGACACAGGTGTCACGCCCTGACCTTAGAGAGCCTTTTTATCTCTATTTGGTTTGGTCAGGGTGGCATTCTATGATTTGTTATCTATGATTTTGTATTTCTATGTTTTGGCCGGGTATGGTTCTCAATCAGGGACAGCTGTCTATCGTTGTCTCTGATTGGGAACCATACCCTTTTCCCTCCTGTCTTTGTGGGAGGTTGACTTTGTTTAGGGCCTGTAGCTTCACGGTTTGTTTTTGTAGTGTTTATTGTTTTGTTCGGCGTCACTTTTCTTAATAAAAGAGAAAATGTACGCTCTCCACGCTGCACCTTGGTCCTCTCCTTTCAACAGCCGTGACGACAGGATAGTATTTTCAATGAGACACTTAATTTCAACCAGTGGAGAATGTGAAACGCTTTATTGAAAGAGGTTCATTATCCAGGTGTTATAAATACATAACAAATGCATTATAATTATGATAATTGTAATATTATATTATCAATACAAGTTTAATCTGTACTTCAATGCACATATGGTGTGCATTATAAAATAAGGAAGAAAGACGAGGTGGGGAGACAGGTGTAGAAGACAGAAAGACGAGGTGGGAGAGAGGTGTAGAAGACAGAAAGACGAGGTGGGGAGAGAGGTGTAGAAGACAGAAAGACGAGGTGGGGAGAGAGGTGTAGAAGACAAAAAGACGAGGTGGGGAGAGAGGTGTAGAAGACAGAAAGAAGAGGTGGGGAGAGAGGTGTAGAAGACAGAAAGACGAGGTGGGGAGAGAGGTGTAGAAGACAAAAAGACGAGGTGGGGAGAGAGGTGTAGAAGACAAAAAGACGAGGTGGGGAGAGAGGTGTAGAAGACAGAAAGACGAGGTGGGGAGAGAGGTGTAGAAGACAGAAAGACGAGGTGGGGAGAGAGGTGTAGAAGACAAAAAGACGAGGTGGGGAGAGAGGTGTAGAAGACAGAAAGACGAGGTGGGGAGAGAGGTGTAGAAGACAGAAAGAAGAGGTGGGGAGACAGGTGTAGAAGACAGAAAGAAGAGGTGGGGAGAGAGGTGTAGAAGACAGAAAGACAAGGTGGGGAGAGAGGTGTAGAAGACAGAAAGAAGAGGTGGGGAGACAGGTGTAGAAATACACAGTGAAACCCCGGCTACCTAAATATGGTTCTCAATCAGAGACAACGAGAATCACCTGACTCTGATTGAGAACCGCCTCAGGCAGCCAAGCCTATGCTAGACACACCCCTAATCAGCCACAATCCCAATGCCTACAAAAAAACCAATACGACAACACAATAAGCCCATGTCACACCCTGGCCTGAACAAATAATTAAAGAAAACACAGAATACTAAGACCAAGGCGTGACAAACCGATTTCAGAGCACTTACATCTGAGAACCAGAGTGCAGAATGATGAATTTACGCTCAACACCCGTTGAATATGGACGGTGTCAGTAAACGTTGGCAAAAAAGCGTAATTAAATTGTTTCCAGCAGCACAGTTACAGTCACCAACGCTCTGGTTAACACTAAAAGCTGCCTAACCAGCTCTGCTAGGGTGAGAAAAATGGTCAGAGTGGTCTCATTTGTGTCTGGAAGTAGCTAGCAAGCTAGCCAACGTTAGCTTGGGTGCTTGACTGCCGTTGTAAGGCCAGAACGCTCAAATCAACCCTACAACGTGAGAGCGAACCAGTCTGAATTTACAAACTGACAATGATCTGAATTTATGTGCGTCACGTAGTACAGCGCCATACTTTCCAATCCATCCTAATGGAAACCCATTAGGGTTTTTCGTTTTTCATGGAATAGAAACACCATAATATTAAGCTAATTAATTATGCAGTACCAGTAAAAAGGTTTGGACCTACTCATTCCAGGATTTTTCTATATTTTTACTATTTTCTACATTGTAGAATAATAGTGAGGACATCACAACTATAAAATAACACATATGGAATCATGTAGTAACAAATTGCTATTTACAAGGACATCCTACTCATTCCTCCCCGTCGGGGAATTGAACCCCGGTCTCCCGCATGCCCTCCCCGTGTCTGGTAATGGCAATACGGAAGACTATCAAATGCTTCTTCAAACTGGTGGTCAAACTAGCAATAACTTGCAGTAACAGAAGAAATGGCTGAGAATTAAATGAATGAAATTAAATGCATCGCAACTTTTAAAAGAGGAATCACTGTATACGTGCTTTTTGTCCCAATTATTTTCCAGCGATTGAACATTAGTTAGCAGGACGGAAGGCAAGGGCAGATTAGCTAACCTGATCCTCGCAAGGAACCCTGATCTTTTCCCACTAAATTTCAGTTTCCTTCTCCAGCGAAAGATGGGGATCTGGGCCTGGTCGGGTGTCTGTAGTAGTGTATCCCTCCCGTCCGACACATTGAAGAAAAACTCTTCGTCCAATTTGAGGTGAGCAACTTGTCTTTACGGTCATAAGAGACGGTAGCAGCAACACTATGTACAAAATAAGTTAAGAACAACGTGAAAAAATTTACAAAATAGGACGGGTGGTTAAGAGTCAATAAGACAGCAGTCCTCCCCTCCACTCACGACTCTGGGTGCCAAAGATACATTGTTGCTGTCATGATGAAGTGTGGAGGTCTACAGTAGCCATTATATTTCTCTCTCTCTCTCTCAACCTCTCTCTGCCTCTCTCTCCCTCTCTCTCTCTCTGCCTCTCTCTCACTCTCTCTAACTCTCTCCCTCTGCCGCTCTCTCTCTCTTCCTCTGCCTCTCTCTGCCTCTCTCTCTCTCTCTCTCTCTCTAACTCTCTCTCTCTCCCTCTGCCTCTCCCTCTCTCTAACTCTCTCCCTCTCTAACTCTCTCTCCCTCTGCCTCTTCCTCTGCCTCGCTCTCTCCCTCTCTCTCTCTCTTCCTCTGCCTCTCTCTCTCCCTCTCTCTCTCTGCCTCTCTCTCCCTCTGCCTCTCTCTCTCCCTCTCCCTCTCTCTCTCCCTCTGCCTCTCTCTCTCTCTCCCTCTGCCTCTCTCCCTCTGCCTCTCTCTCCCTCTCTCTCTCTCTACCTCTCTTTCTCTCCCTCTCTCTCTGCCTCTCTTTCTCTCTGCCTCCCTCTCTCTCTCCCTCTCTCTCTTCTCTCTCTCTGCCTCCCTGTCTCCCTCTGCCTCTCTCTCTCCCTCTGCCGCTCTCTTTCTGCCGTTCTCGCTCTGCCTCTCACTCTCGCACCCTGTCAGAGAAAGAGATTGTTTATTTCACTTTTATTTATTATCTACTTCACTTGCTTTGGCAATGTGTTTCCCATGCCAATAAAACCCCTTAAATTGAATTGGACAGAGAGCTGTATGACCACAGATCACACAGACCCACAAAGAATTTGATAAACTGATATCTGTTAGGTGAAATACAGCAACAAGACGTTTGCCCCGTTGCCATGAAAACAGGGCAACACGTGTAGCACAAACAGCTTCTCCATCCTGGAGGGGTGCACTGTGCAGTCACAGCAGCAAGACGTTTGCCCCGTTGCCATGAAAACAGGGCAACACGTGTAGCACAAACAGCTTCTCCATCCTGGAGGGGTGCACTGTGCAGTCACAGCAGCTAGATGTTTGCCATCAGAAAAGGGCAGCCAGTGGAACACAAACAACATTGTAAATACAACCTATATTTAACCTGTTAATATTGTTACAACACAATAACATAACATTTCAAATGTCTATTCTGTGATGTTTCTCTTGTTTATTTCACTTGCTTTGGCAATGTAAACATTACGTTTCCCATGCCAATAAAGCCCCTTGAATTGAAAGAGGGATAGAGAGAAAGGAAGACTGACATCGATGGGGAAAATAATCCTATTTTAGAGAGAAACACAGAGGGAAAAACTGTTCAGGTCAAGAACCCTATTTCAGTGTTTCAAAGTAGCTCTCTGTCTCCATCTGTAGGTTTCATAAGTGGGTCCATGGAGTGTCCTCTCAGCTGTTAAGAGAGGGAGCCCTGGCTATTAACAGAGGAACAGAATGGATGGAACGAAACAGGACCCAAATGGCACCCTATTCCCCATACTAGGGTCCATAGGGCCCTGGTCATTTGGGTCCTGTTTCGAAATCCAGGAGAATAATGTGTCCACAGGGCATTTTGAGGTAAATGGTAGGGATTTGTACATTTAAAAACGGTTTAATGTTTTTCTCTCTACCAGTTCTGAAGAGTTATCCCTGAAACAATAGATAAATCATCTGTAGAATGAGTTTGTCTTAAAGGTGAGAGAGAGAGAGAGAGAGAGAGAGAGAGGGAGAGAGAGAGAGAGAGAGAGAGAGAGAGAGAGAGAGAGAGAGCTCCCTATATTGTAAACTATAAGGCTCTGGTCACTATATAGAGAAGAGGGTGACATTTCAGACCACCTCTTCCTCCCCCCACAATAGTCCAACAATACAACACTCAGCCTCTCTGTCTCTACTCTAACTCCTCTCAATTACATTGGATTTATATGTAACAATGCAGATATTGCCGAAGTTTACTTTACTTTGGAGATTTACAATATTACCATTATTAAAATAATAATAATCAACAGTAATAACATTTCTTTCCTCTCCTCTACTCTCCCCCTCGTCTTTTGTTTCTAAACTCCAATCATCACAGCTTTGAGTGGTGCCCCCACAGTAAACAGGACATTACTTGATATGATGAGAAGGAGAGAGAGGCGGAGAGGAGGAGAGTGTATGAAAGAGAGAAACAGAAAGGTCAATAGCATGGAGCGAGAGAACACGGGGGATGGGTGAATACGAGGAAAAAGAGAAGGGACGAAGAGAGGACCAGAGAATTAGGGAGGGGAGGGTTGAAGAGAGGACCAGAGAATTAGAGAGGGCAGGGTTGAAGAGAGGACCAGAGAATTAGAGAGGGGGGGATGAAGAGAGGACCAGATAATTAGAGAGGATGAAGAGAGGACCAGAGAATTAGAGAGGGGAGGGATGAAGAGAGGACCAGAGAATTAGAGAGGGGAGGGATGAAGAGAGGACCAGAGAATTAGAGAGGGGATGGATGAAGAGAGGACCAGATAATTAGAGAGGATGAAGAGAGGACCAGATAATTAGAGAGGATGAAGAGAGGACCAGAGAATTAGAGGATGAAGAGAGGACCAGAGAATTAGAGAGGGGAGGGATGAAGAGAGGACCAGAGAATTAGAGAGGGGAGGGATGAAGAGAGGACCAGAGAATTAGAGAGGGGAGGGTTGAAGACAGGAACAGAGAATTAGAGAGGGGAGGACCAGAGAATTAGAGAGGGGAGGGATGAAGAGAGGACCAGAGAGTTAGAGAGGGGATGGATGAAGAGAGGACCAGAGAATTAGAGAGGGGAGGGATGAAGAGAGGACCAGAGAATTAGAGAGGGGAGGGATGAAGAGAGGACCAGAGAATTAGAGAGGGGATGGATGAAGAGAGGACCAGAGAATTAGAGAGGGGAGGGTTGAAGAGAGGACCAGAGAATTAGAGAGGGGAGGACCAGAGAATTAGAGAGGGGAGGACCAGAGAATTAGAGAGGATGAAGAGAGGACCAGAGAATTAGAGAGGGGAGGGATGAAGAGAGGACCAGAGAATTAGAGAGGATGAAGAAAGGACCAGAGAATTAGAGAGGGGAGGGATGAAGAGAGGACCAGATAATTAGAGAGGGGAGGGATGAAGAGAGGCCCAGAGAATTAGAGAGGGCAGGGTTGAAGAGAGGACCAGAGAATTAGAGAGGATGAAGAGAGGACCAGAGAATTAGAGAGGATGAAGAGAGGACCAGAGAATTAGAGAGGGGAGGGTTGAAGAGAGGACCAGAGAATGAGAGGGGAGGGATGAAGAGAGGACCAGAGAATTAGAGAGGGCAGGGTTGAAGAGAGGACCAGAGAATTAGAGAGGGGAGGGATGAAGAGATGACCAGAGAATTAGAGGATGAAGAGAGGACCAGAGAATTAGAGAGGGGGATGAAGAGAGGACCAGAGAATTAGAGAGGGGAGGGATGAAGAAAGGACAAGAGAAAAGAGAGGATGAAGAGAGGACCAGAGAATTAGAGAGGGGGATGAAGAGAGGACCAGAGAATTAGAGAGGGGGATGAAGAGAGGACCAGAGAATTAGAGAGGGGAGGGTTGAAGAGAGGACCAGAGAATTAGAGAGGGGAGGGTTGAAGAGGGGACCAGAGAATTAGAGAGGGGAGGACCAGAGATTTAGAGAGGGGAGGGATGAAGAGAGGACCAGAGAATTAGAGAGGGGATGGATGAAGAGAGGACAAGAGAATTAGAGAGGGGAGGACCAGAGAATTAGAGAGGGGAGGGATGAAGAGAGGACCAGAGAATTAGAGAGGGGATGGATGAAGAGAGGACCAAAGAATTAGAGAGGGGAGGGTTGAAGAGAGGACCAGAGAATTAGAGAGAGGAGGGTTGAAGAGATGACCAGATAATTAGAGAGGGGAGGGTTGAAGAGAGGACCAGAGTATTAGAGAGGGGAGGGTTGAAGAGAGGACCAGAGAAAAGGAAAAGGAGAGAGATACCAATTAGAGTCAACAGCAAGAGCTGTAGGCACTTGATGCTTGTGAAGAATCAGATATTGCTTTAAAAGCACTATTAAGTGTAAAACCAAATTGGGTTTCTGTTGTGTAGGTGAGTGTAGATAGCTCAGGGGATATAGTCGATTTAGCCCTGGTGTGTGTGTGTGTGTGTGTGTGTGTGTGTGTGTGTGTGTGTGTGTGTGTGTGTGTGTGTGTGTGTGTGTGTGTGTGTGTGTGTGTGAGAGAAGAGAGGAGGAGAGGAGGGATGGAACGAGGGAAGGTAAAGAGAGGAGGAGGGAAGGAACGAGAGAAGGTAAGAGAGGAGGAGGGAAGGAACGAGGGAAGGTAAGAGAGGAGGAGGAGGGATGGAACGAGGGAAGGTAAGAGAGGAGGAGGAGGGATGGAACGAGGGAAGGTAGGAGAGGAGGAGGGATGGAACGAGGGAAGGTAAGAGAGGAGGAGGAGGGATGGAACGAGGGAAGGTAAGAGAGGAGGAGGGATGGAACGAGGGAAGGTAAGAGAGGAGGAGGGGAGGAGGAGGGAAGGAACGAGAGGAGGAGCGATGGAGGAGGAAAGGAGGAGGGATGGAATGAGGGAAGGTAAGACGAGCAGGAGGAGGAGGAGGGAAGGTAAGAGAGGAGGAGGGATGGAACGAGGGAAGGAGGTAAGAGAGGAGGAGGAGGAGGAGGGAAGGTAAGAGAGGAGGAGGAGGAGGAGGGAAGGTAAGAGAGGAGGAGGGGAGGAGGAGGAGGAATGGAACAAGGGAAGGTAAGAGGAGGAGGAGGAGGGGAGGAGGAGGGATGGAACGATGGAAGGTAAGAGGAGGAGGGAAGGTAAGGGAGGAGGAGGGGGGAAGGTAAGAGAGGAGGAGGGAAGGAGGAGGGGTGGAATGAGGGAAGGTAAGACGAGCAGGAGGAGGAGGGATGGAACGAGGGAAGGTAAGAGAGGAGGAGGGATGGAACAAGGGAAGGTAAGAGGAGGAGGAGGAGGGGAGGAGGAGGGATGGAGCGATGGAAGGTAAGAGGAGGAGGGAAGGTAAGGGAGGAGGAGGGGAGGAGGGATGGAACGAGGGAAGGTAAGAGAGGATGAGGAGGAGGAGGGAAGGTAAGAGAGGAGGAGGGATGGAACGAGGGAAGGTAAGAGAGGAGGAGGAGGGAAGGTAAGAGAGGTGGAGGAGGGATGGAATGAGGGAAGGTAAGAGAGGATGAGGAGGAGGAGGGAAGGTAAGAGAGGAGGAGGAGGAGGAGGGGAGGAGGGATGGAACGAGGGAAGGTAATAGAGGATGAGGAGGAGGAGGGAAGGTAAGAGAGGAGGAGGAGGGATGGAATGAGGGAAGGTAAGAGAGGATGAGGAGGAGGAGGGAAGGTAAGAGAGGAGGAGGAGGGAAGGTAAGAGAGGAGGAGGGATGGAACGAGGGAAGGTAAGAGAGGAGGAGGAGGGAAGGTAAGAGAGGAGGAGGAGGGAAGGAAAGAGAGGAGGAGGAGGGATGGAACGAGGGAAGGTAAGAGAGGAGGAAGAGGAGGGATGGATCGAAGGAAGGTAAGAGGAGGAGGGAAGGTGAGGGAGGAGGAGGGGAGGAGGGATGGAAAGAGGGAAGGTAAGAGAGGAGGAGGAGGAGGGAAGGTAAGAGAGGAGGAGGGGAGGAAGGGAGGAGTAGGGAAGGAAAGAGGGAAGGTAAGAGAGGAGGAGGAGGAGGGAAGGTAAGAGAGGAGGAGGGGAGGAGGAGGAGAGTAAATGATGGTGGCGTTGCTACCGAAACGGAGGCAATTAAAGATGATTCTGGTGGCCGGTGATCATTCTGAGGATGACAGCTAGCATTCCTGATACACTGTTACAGCTCCCAGTATTGCCCTTCGTTCTTAATTAGGACACCGTTTTCACTGAGACCTACTGAAATACCCCACTTTGATGGAAGCCAATTATCTAGTCTGAAAAACCAATGGAGCTGACTGCACTCCACCTGAAAGTGTCTGATTTAAAACTCACCTGCAGAGAGATGGAGTGTGCCACAAATGCCCCCCTATTCCCTATATAGGTCTATGCCTCCGGTCAAACGTAGTGCACTATGGAAGGATCAAGGTGCTACATGGAACACGGCCTGAGAGACATGGATTCTAGTTTTTAAGGGGTGGATGTTGAGGGGGGAAGGTGACATGTCTTGATGTCTTGTCATAGGATCTTGGTGTTAAAACAAGAGCAGATCTGATTCTGAAGGAGATTAAAATGAAGCTCTGCTCTTCAGGGCGACTGAAGGAAAGAACTTCCCTTTTATCTGAGAACAAAGAGGTGTGTGTGTGTGTGTGTGTGTGTGTGTGTGTGTGTGTGTGTGTGTGTGTGTGTGTGTGTGTGTGTGTGTGTGTGTGTGTGTGTGTGTGTGTGTGTGTGTGTGTGTGTGTGTGTCTGTGTGTGTGTGTCGTACGTCGAGTGCATTCCGAATGTATTCAGACCCCTTGACTTTTTCCACATTTTGTTACATTTCAGCCTCATTCCAAAATTGATTAAATATAACAATTTTGTCAGGAATCTACACACAATACCCCATAATGACATCACAATGCCCCATAATGACATCACAATACCCCATAATGACATCACAATACCCCATAATGACAAAGTTAAAATATGTTTTTTGAAATTTGAGCAAATCTATAAAAAATAAAACACCTAAATACATAACGATTCAGACTCTTTGCTACGAGACTATGAAATTAAGCTCAGATGCATCCTGTTTACATTGATGATCCTTGAGATGTTTCTACAACTTGATTGGAGTCCATCTTCGATCAATTCAATTGATTGGACATTATTTGGAAAGGCACACACCTGTCTATACAAGCCATGAGGTCGAAGGAATTGTCTGTTGAGCTCTGACGCGGCCTGGGATGCCACCTGTGCCGGTGGCTTTGTGAGTATTCACTCTTTTCAGAGTTTTCCTCACGTCAGCCTCGGAGAGCACCTGACCCAGAAACCTCCAAGACAGTTGCCCTTCCGTTCTATTCCATGAATCCAGACCCCGAATTCTAACCACATCCTGAGCTGCCAACTTTGGCAACACTCTAGCAGTTTTATCATAGCAGAGTTGTGTCTTGACTTCAACTGCAGGGTCCTGTCCTGCACAGCTGCACAGCAGTCATTCCCGCAGAGGACAGGGTTTCTGCAGGTGACCGGCCACATGCCAAGAGCTCAGCTCTGTAAGACAATAAAGCCAAGAATGGATCAGTCCTGCTTTGTGCTTCCTTTTTGTTTAAGAGTTTCTTCGTGATTTGCACACCCCTTTTCAGCCTTTCTGTCACTTTTAGGACTAGAGGTTGTGTGTCTGAACTCATAACCCAACCCAGCCTAAAACCCCAACCAGCAAGCAATGCAGGTGTAGAAGCACGGCCTTCACGCTCTCTCTGCAGCATCTCCTTGTTCTTTAACAGCACACCCAGTCAAACACTGACAGCTCTGCGCTTGGTGACAAGTACTTTTCTTACAAGATCCTTCCTGACAGCCATTTTCTAGATTCTGGATCACGTTGTGGTCTCTCCAGCTATTCTCCGTAGTTGCTGGACAGAAACAGGAAGTGACTCCATGACCATATCCACATACAAGATAACCTTCTCCTGATTTCAGCCAGTTTTGAAAAAGTCAGGTTTGAAAAAGTCCGTTTGAAAAAGTCAGGTTTGAAAAAGTCAGTTTGAAAAAAGTCAGGTTTGAAAAAGTCAGGTTTGAAAAAGTCAGGTTTGAAAAAGTCAGGTTTTATTTTTTATTATTCACATCGTTCCACATCTCGTCCATGTTCTCTGTTCCACCAGAACTCCTTCAGTTCACTGTTTAAGCAGAAAAGTTTGGTACTAACTTTCCCAAGTAGTGTCCGCCATGCCCAAAACACGCTGAATCCTAACTGTGGGGTTTGCCATTTCCTTCACAGCTTTGACCTTGGCGTGATCAGACTGGACACCCTCTGAGGACACCGTATCCCTTCACATAGAACTAGCATTTGGCCCGAGTTTATCTTCCAAGGGGTAACCTGTTAAAGGAATACCTGTCAGAATCCATTTGAAGCATCCAATTTGGAGAAATTGTTTGCACCAGCCATTTCACATACTATCTCCTCCCTCTTCGGGAATCAAAAATAACAAAAAAAGCTCCCTTGTTTGATACATTTATTATTGAGGTCCTCGGGGTTCCATACAGACTCTCAGAGCGACATACCAATTTCCTGAACACACACCATGGAATTAACCCGGTCTGTTGGCTTCTCTGTTTGTACATCGAGTTTCCCTATTCTCCACAACTATTTCGTTAGATCCTGATCCGTACTGGGAGACAGGAACTCTGTGCGGTGAATTCATTACTGGATTGGCTTGTCTCTGATGAGAGTAATAGAGGGAAAGTACTGGGACTCTGTGCTTGTCTCTGTGCTTGTCTCTGATGAGAGTAATAGAGGGAAAGAGAGAAGCAAACGCTTTAAAATCCAGTGAACACATCCTAATATCTTTGAGAAAAATCTCCTCGCCATTTATGCCATCCAGGTGTGGATAACTCTTTAGGAGACTTACCCAGAAAGACTCACAGCTGTAGTCGCTGCCTAAGGTCATTCTAACATGTGTTCACTCAGGAGTGTGAATGTAAATGAGATATTTCTATATATAATTTGCAATACATCTGTTAAAATTGTCATTATGGGGTATTGTGTATAGATCGGTGAGAAACAATCTCAATGGCATCCATTTAAAATGCAGACATTAACACAACAAATGTGGACTGGGTCAAAGGGGTGTGGATAATGCTGTAGAGCTCTGTAAATTATGATTACTCTGGGTGTGGATAATGCTGTAGAGCTCTGTATATTATGATTACTCTGGGTGTGGATAATGCTGAAGAGCACTGTATATTATCATTACTCTGGGTGTGGATAATGCTGTAGAGCTCTGTATATTCGTTAGGCAAGGGTAATCGTTAGGCAAGGGTAATTTCAGTGTAGGAAAGGATGAAACAGTCCCCGCAGCCGGACAGCTTTCTCATGGCTACTTTCTCATGGCTACTTTCTCATGGCTACTGGGGGGGAATTCTGTAGGAATGCTCAACCGGTGTCGCTCATTCAGCCGAAAGAAACTCTCCCCATTAAGCAACGATTCGGAGTCAGAGGCCAAGCCTTCTCCTGTCTCTACTCCTCCCATTATGGAGTCAGAGACCGTGCCTTCTCCTGTCTCTACTCCTCCCGTTAAGGGGTCAGAGACCGTGCCTTCTCCTGTCTCTACTCCTCCCGTTATGGAGTCAGAGACCGTGCCTTCTCCTGTCTCTACTCCTCCCATTATGGAGTCAGAGACCGAGCCTTCTCAGATCTCTCCTCCACCCGTTATGGAGTCAGAGACCAATCCTTCTCCTGTCTCTACTCCTCCCGTTAAGGGGTCAGAGGCTGAAGCTTCCCACCATTAGCTCTGACAAATTGAAAACCCTAGTCATTGGCGACTCCATTACCTGCAGTATTAGACTTAAAACGAATCATCCAGCGATCATACACTGTTTACCAGGGGGCAGGGCTACCGACGTTAAGGCTAATCTGGAGATGGTGCTGGCTAAAGCTAAAACTGGCGAGTGTAGAGAGTATAGAGATATTGTTATCCACATCGGCACCAACAATGTTAGGATGAAACAGTCAGAGATCACCAAGCGCAACATAGCTTCAGTGTGTAATTCAGCTAGAAAGATGTGTCGGCATCGAGTAATTGTCTCTGGCCCCCTCCCAGTTAGGGGGAGTGATGAGCTCTACAGCAGTCTCACAACTAAGTCGCTGGTTGAAAACTGTTTTCTGCCACTCCCAAAAGATAGAATTTGTAGATAATTGGCCCTCTTTCTGGGACTCACCCACAAACAGGACCGAGCCTGGCCTGCTGAGGAGTGATGGACTACATCCTAGCTGGAGGGGTGCTCTCATCTTATCTACCAACATAGACAGGGCTCTAACTCCTCTAGCTCCACAATGAAATAGGGTGCAGGCCAGGCAGCAGGCTGTTAGCCAGCCTGCCAGCTTAGTGGAGTCTGCCACTAGCACAGTCAGTGTAGTCAGCTCAGCTATCCCCATTGAGACCGTGTCTGTGCCTCGATCTAGATTGGGCAAAACTAAACATGCAGTGTTCGCCTTAGCAATCTCACTAGAATAAAGACCTCCTCCATTCCTGTCATTATTGAAAGAGATTGTGATATCTCACATCTCAAAATAGGGCTATTTAATGTTAGATCCCTCACTTCCAAGGCAGTTATAGTCAATTAACTAATCACTGATAATTATCTTGATGTGATTGGCCTGACTGAAACATGGCTTAAGCCTGATGAATTTACTCTGTTAAATGAGGCCTCACCTCCTGGTTACACTAGTGACAATATCCCCCATGCATCCCGCAAAGGAGGAGGTGTTGCTAACATTTACGATAGCAAATTTCAATTTACCAAAAAAACAAATGACTGCGTTTTCATCGTTTGAGCTTCTAGTCATGAAATCTATGCAGCCTACGCAATCATGTTTTATAGCTACTGTTTACAGGCCTCCTGGGCCATATACAGCGTTCCTCACCGAGTTCCCTGAATTCCTATCGGACCTTGTAGTCATGGCAGATAATATTCAAATTTTTGGTAACTTTAATATTCACATGGAAAAGTCCACAGACCCACTCCAAAAGGCCTTCGGAGCCATCATCGACTCAGTGGGTTTTGTCCAACATGTCTCTGGACCTACTCACTGTCACAGTCATACTCTGGACCTAGTTTTGTCCCATGGAATAAATGTTGTGGATCTTAATGTTTTTCCTCATAATCCTGGACTATCGGACCACCATTTTATTACGTTTGTAATCGCAACAAATGATCTGCTCAGACCCCAACCAAGGATCATAAAAAGCCGTGCTATAAATTCTCAGACAACCCAAAGATTTCTAGATGCTCTTCCAGACTCCCCCCACCTAACCAAGGACGTCAGAGTACAACAATTGGTTAACCACCTGAGGAACTTAATTTAACCTTACGTAATACTCTAGATGCAGGCGCACCCCTAAAAACATAAAACATTTCTCATAAGAAACTAGCTCCCTGGTATACAGGAAATGCCGAGCTCTGAAGCAAGCTTCCAGAAAATTGGAACGGAAATGGCGCCACACCAATCTGGAAGTCTTCCGACTAGCTTGGAAAGACAGTACCGTGCAGTACCGTAGAGCCCTTACTGCTGCTCGATCATCCTATTTTTCCAACTTAATTGAGGAAAATAAGAACAATCCAACATTTATTTTTGATACTGTCGCAAAGCTAACTATAAAGCAGCATTCCCCAAGAGAGGATGGCTTTCACTTTAGCAGTGATAAATTCATGAACTTCTTTAACGAAAAGATCATGATCATTAGAAAGCAAATTACGGACTCCTCTTTAAATCTGAGTAATTCTCTAAAGCTCAGTAGTCCTGAGTCTGCACAACACTGCCAGGACCTAGGATCAAGGGAGACACAAGTTTTTTAATACTATATCTCGTGACACATTGATGAAAATAGTCATGGCCTCTGGACCCTATTTCAACTAAACTACTGAAAGAGCTGGTTCCTGTGATTGGCCCTCCTATGTTGAACATAATAAACGTCTCTCTATCCACCGAATGTGTACCAAACTCACTAAAAGTGAAGCCTCTCTTGAAAAAGCCAAACCTTGACCCAAAAAGAATTAAAAATAATTGGCCTATATCAAATCGCCCATTCCTCAAAAAAAAAATGAAAAAGCTGTTGCGCAGCAACTCACTGCCTTCCTGAAGACAAACAATGTCTACAAAACGCTTCAGTCTGGTTTTAGACCCCATCATAGCACTGAGACTGCACTTGTGAAGGTGGTAAATTACCTTTTAATGGTGTCAGACCGAGGCTCTGCATCTGTCCTCGTGCTCCTAGACCTTAGTGCTGCTTTTGATACCATCAATCACCACAGTCTTTTGGAGAGATTGGAAACCCAGATTAGACTACACGGACAAGTTCTGGCCTGGTTTAGATCTTATCTGTCGGAAAGATATCAGTTTGTCTCTGTGAATGGTTTGTCCTCTGACAAATCAACTGTACATTTTGGTGTTCCTCAAGGTTCCGTTTTAGTATCACTATTGTTTTCACTATATATTTGACCTCTTGGGGATGTCATTCAAAAACATAATGTTAACTTTTAAATTTTTAACTCGGACAAAACAGAGATGCTTGTTCTAGGTCCCAAGAAACAAAGAGATCTTCTGTCGAATCTGACAATCAATCTTGATGGTTGTACAGTCATCTCAAATAAAACTGAAGAACCTCGACGTTACTCTGGACCCTGATCTCTCTTTTGACGAACATATCAAGACTGTTTCAAGGACAGCTTTTTTTCCCATCTACGTAAGATTGCAGAAATCAGAAAAGTTCTGTCCAAAAATGATGCAGAAAAATATATCCATGCTTTTTGTGCCTGTGGCTGTGGAACCCTGACCTGTTCACCAGACGTGCCTTGTCCTGGACCTGTATTCGACTCCCTCTCTCTACCGCACCTGCTGTCTCTAACTCTGAATGATCGGCTATGAAAGCCAACTGACATTTACTCCTGAGGTGCTGACCTGTTGCACCCTCTACAACCACTGTAATTATTATTATCTGACCCTGCTGTTCATCTATGAACGTTTGAACATCTTGGCGATGTTCTGTTATTATCTCCACCCGGCACAGCCAGAAGGGGACTGGCCACCCCTCAGAGCCTGGTTCCTCTCTAGGTTTCTTCCTAGGTTCCGGCTTTTTCCTAGCCACCGTGCTTCTACACCTGCATTGCTTGCTGTTTGAGGTTTTAGGCTGCGTTTCTGTACAGTACTTTGTGACATCTGCTGATGTAATACATTTGAGTAGAGAAAGAGAGAGAGGGAGAAGAAAAGGGATTGAGCAAGGTAGGGAGGGAGGTAATAGCTAGCTCTTCTCAAGGAAAGTGGTGACAGCGAGAACAGAGGGGGATGAAACTCAATCTGATAGATGAAAAAGGAGGATGAGGGAGAGGAGTGGCTGACAAAGATGGAGAGGGAGAGAGATGGGAAAGAGGAAGAGCGAGAGAGAGAGAGAAAGGAAGAAATGTTTTGGAGGAGTTTAAATGTAGTAGTTCTCTCTCCCTAGTTCTCTCTCTCAACAACTACAACTTGAATGATATAATGACTTTAAACTCAGTGTGGATAAAGCCATCGTTAAAGCTGGAGTCCTTAATTGGTGAAACTGCCTTTAAACAACAAACACCATTTTTTCCCCTCGAACATCATTGCACCTGCAACAGAACAGCAGAATATTGCCATTCTCTTTCTCCCACGCTGCTGGCAAAGCATTGGGGGAACACTTCCTGTGCTGAAATACAATGCTAGAGGTCTGTTTTCAACAGACTAATAGTTAGTTGGGAACTCCGAAGCAAAATATTTTTGTCTGGAAACAGAAAAGGAAATTGAGCATTTCTGGCCTGTACACAAAACCCACGTCTCTCTGTGTTGCCCCATACCAAGTTGCCCCATACCATGTTGCCCCATACCGTGTTGCCCCATACCGTGTTGCCCCATACCGTGTTGCCCCATACCATGTTGCCCCATACCGTGTTGCCCCATACCATGTTGCCCCATACCATGTTGCCCCATACCTTGTTGCCCCATACCGTGTTTCTCTATGATGTGTTGCCCCATACCATGTTGCCCCATACCGTGTTCCCCATACCATGTTGCCCCATACCATGTTGCTCCATACCATGTTGCTCCATACCGTGTTGCCCCATACCATGTTGCCCCATACCGTGTTGCCCCATACCATGTTGCCCCATACAGTGTTGCCCCATACCGTGTTGCCCCATACCGTGTTGCCCCATACCATGTTGCTCTATGATGTGTTGCCCCATACCGTGTTTCCCCATACCGTGTTTCCCTAAACCGTGTTGCCCCATACCCTGTTGCCCCATACCGTGTTGCCCCATACCGTGTTTCCCTAAACCGTGTTGATCCATACCGTGTTTCCCCATACCGTGTAGCCCCATACCGTGTTGCCCCATACCGTGTTGCCCCATACCGTGTTTCCCCATACCGTGTTGCCCCATACCGTGTTTCCCCATACCATGTTACCCCATACCATGTTGCCCCATACCGTGTTGCCCCATACCGTGTTGATCCATACCGTGTTGCTCCATACCGTGTTGCCCCATACCATGCTGCACCACACCGTGTTGCTCCATACCGTGTTGCCCCATACCGTGTTGCCCCATACCATGTTGCCCCATACCGTGTTTCTCTATGATGTGTTGCCCCATACCGTGTTTCTCTATGATGTGTTGCCCCATACCGTGTTGCCCCATACCGTGTTTCTCTATGATGTGTTGCCCCATACCTTGTTGCCCCATACCGTGTTTCTCTATGATGTGTTGCCCCATACCTTGTTGCCCCATACCGTGTTTCTCTATGATGTGTTGCCCCAAACCGTGTTGCCCCATACCATGTTGCCCAATACCATGTTGCCCCATACCATGTTGCTCCATACCATGTTGCCCAATACCGTGTTGACCCATACCATGTTGCCCCATACCATGTTGCCCCATACGTGTTGCCCCATGATGTGTTACCCCATACCATGTTGCCCCATACCATGTTTCCCCATACCGTGTTGCCCCATACCGTGTTGCCCCATACCGTGTTTCCCCATACCGTGTTGCCCCATACCGTGTTGCCCCATACCGTGTTTCCCCATACCATGTTGCCCCATACCGTGTTGCCCCATACCGTGTTGACCCATACCATGTTGATCCATACCGTGTTGCCCCATACTGTGTTGTCCCATACCGTGTTGCTCTATGATGTGTTGCCCCATACCGTGTTGCTCCATACCGTGTTGCCCCATACCATGTTGCCCCATACCATGCTGCACCATACCGTGTTGCTCCATACCGTGTTGCCCCATACCATGTTGCCCCATACCGTGTTGCCCCATACCGTGTTGCTCCATACCATGTTGCCCCATACCGTGTTGCCCCATACCATGTTGCCCCATACCGTGTTTCTCTATGATGTGTTGCCCCATACCTTGTTTCCCCATACCGTGTTTCTCTATGATGTGTTGCCCCAAACTGTGTTGCCCCATACCATGTTGCCCCATACCATGTTGCCCCATACCGTGTTGCCCCATACTGTGTTGTCCCATACCGTGTTGCTCTATACCGTGTTGCCCCATACCGTGTTGCCCCCTACCGTGTTGCTCCATACCATGTTGCCCCATACCATGTTGCTCCATACCATGTTGCTCCATACCATGTTGCCCCATACCGTGTTTCCCCATACCATGTTACCCCATACCATGTTACCCCATACCATGTTGCCCCATACCGTGTTGCCCCATACCGTGTTTCCCCATACCATGTTGCCCCATACCATGTTGCCCCATACCATGTTGCATACCATGTTGCACCATACCATGTTGCCCCATACCGTGTTTCCCCATACCATGTTACCCCATACCATGTTACCCCATACCGTGTTGCCCCATACCGTGTTGCCCCATACCGTGTTTCCCCATACCATGTTGCCCCATACCGTGTTGCTCCATACCGTGTTGCCCCATACCATGTTGCCCCATACCATGCTGCACCATACCGTGTTGCTCCATACCGTGTT
The DNA here is from genome assembly GCF_002021735.2 of Oncorhynchus kisutch. Lineage (NCBI taxonomy): Eukaryota > Metazoa > Chordata > Actinopteri > Salmoniformes > Salmonidae > Oncorhynchus > Oncorhynchus kisutch. The sequence continues at coordinate 22,687,534 of NW_022261983.1, forward strand.
GCCCCATACCATGTTGCCCCATACCGTGTTGCCCCATACCGTGTTGCTCCATACCATGTTGCCCCATACCGTGTTGCCCCATACCATGTTGCCCCATACCGTGTTTCTCTATGATGTGTTGCCCCATACCTTGTTTCCCCATACCGTGTTTCTCTATGATGTGTTGCCCCAAACTGTGTTGCCCCATACCATGTTGCCCCATACCATGTTGCCCCATACCGTGTTGCCCCATACTGTGTTGTCCCATACCGTGTTGCTCCATACCGTGTTGCCCCATACCATGTTGCCCCATACCATGCTGCACCATACCGTGTTGCTCCATACCGTGTTGCCCCATACCATGTTGCCCCATACCGTGTTGCCCCATACCGTGTTGCTCCATACCATGTTGCCCCATACCGTGTTGCCCCATACCATGTTGCCCCATACCATGTTGCCCCATACCGTGTTTCTCTATGATGTGTTGCCCCATACCTTGTTTCCCCATACCGTGTTTCTCTATGATGTGTTGCCCCAAACTGTGTTGCCCCATACCATGTTGCCCCATACCATGTTGCCCCATACCGTGTTGCCCCATACTGTGTTGTCCCATACCGTGTTGCTCTATACCGTGTTGCCCCATACAGTGTTGCCCCCTACCGTGTTGCTCCATACCATGTTGCCCCATACCATGTTGCTCCATACCATGTTGCTCCATACCATGTTGCCCCATACCGTGTTTCCCCATACCATGTTACCCCATACCATGTTACCCCATACCATGTTGCCCCATACCGTGTTGCCCCATACCGTGTTTCCCCATACCATGTTGCCCCATACCATGTTGCCCCATACCATGTTGCATACCATGTTGCACCATACCATGTTGCCCCATACCATGTTGCCCCATACCATGTTGCACCATACCATGTTGCCCCATACCATGTTGCCCCATACCATGTTGCCCCATACCGTGTTGCTCTATGATGTGTCGCCCAATACCATGTTGCCCCATCGAGTTGCCCCATACCATGTTACCCCATACCATGTTGCCCCATACCATGTTGCCCCATACCGTGTTGCTCCATACCCTGTTTCTCTATGATGTGTTGCCCCATACCGTGTTGCCCCATACCCTGTTTCTCTATGATGTGTTGCCCCATACCGTGTTTCTCTATGATGTGTTGCCCCATACCATGTTGCCCCATACCATGTTGCATACCATGTTGCACCATACCGTGTTGCCCCATACCATGTTGCCCCATACCATGTTGCATACCATGTTGCACCATACCGTGTTGCCCCATACCCTGTTTCTCTATGATGTATTGCCCCATACCTTGTTGCCCCATACCGTGTTTCTCTATGATGTGTTGCCCCATACCGTGTTTCTCTATGATGTGTTGCCCCATACCTTGTTGCCCCATACCGTGTTTCTCTATGATGTGTTTCCCCATACCGTGTTGCCCCATACCATGTTGCCCAATACCGTGTTGCCCCATACCATGTTGCTCCATACCATGTTGCCCAATACCGTGTTGCCCCATACCATGTTGCTCCATACCATGTTGCCCCATACCGTGTTGCCCCATGATGTGTTGCCCCATACCATGTTGCCCCATACCGTGTTGCCCCATACTGTGTTGTCCCATACCGTGTTGCTCTATACCGTGTTGCCTCATACCGTGTTGCTCCATACCATGTTGCCCCATACCGTGTTGCCCCATGATGTGTTGCCCCATTCCATGTTGCCCCATCATGTGTTGCCCCATACCATGTTGCCCCATACCGTGTTGCCCCATACCATGTTTCCCCATACCATGTTGCCCCATACCATGTTGCTCCATACCATGTTGCTCCATACCATGTTGCCCCATACCGTGTTTCCCCATACCATGTTATCCCATACCATGTTACCCCATACCATGTTGCCCCATACCGTGTTGCCCCATACCGTGTTTCCCCATACCATGTTGCCCCATACCATGTTGCCCCATACCATGTTGCATACCATGTTGCCCCATACCATGTTGCATACCATGTTGCACCATACCATGTTGCCCCATACCATGTTGCCCCATACCATGTTGCACCATACCATGTTGCCCCATACCATGTTGCCCCATACCATGTTGCCCCATACCATGTTGCTCTATGATGTGTCGCCCAATACCATGTTGCCCCATCGAGTTGCCCCATACCATGTTACCCCATACCATGTTGCCCCATACCATGTTGCCCCATACCGTGTTGCTCCATACCCTGTTTCTCTATGATGTGTTGCCCCATACCGTGTTGCCCCATACCCTGTTTCTCTATGATGTGTTGCCCCATACCATGTTGCCCCATACCATGTTGCACCATACCGTGTTGCCCCATACCATGTTGCCCCATACCATGTTGCATACCATGTTGCACCATACCGTGTTGCCCCATACCCTGTTTCTCTATGATGTATTGCCCCATACCTTGTTGCCCCATACCGTGTTTCTCTATGATGTGTTGCCCCATACCGTGTTTCTCTATGATGTGTTGCCCCATACCTTGTTGCCCCATACCGTGTTTCTCTATGATGTGTTTCCCCATACCGTGTTGCCCCATACCATGTTGCCCAATACCGTGTTGCCCCATACCATGTTGCTCCATACCATGTTGCCCAATACCGTGTTGCCCCATACCATGTTGCTCCATACCATGTTGCCCCATACCGTGTTGCCCCATGATGTGTTGCCCCATACCATGTTGCCCCATACCGTGTTGCCCCATACTGTGTTGTCCCATACCGTGTTGCTCTATACCGTGTTGCCCCATACCGTGTTGCTCCATACCATGTTGCCCCATACCATGTTGCCCCATACCGTGTTGCCCCATGATGTGTTGCCCCATACCATGTTGCCCCATCATGTATTGCCCCATACCATGTTGCCCCATACCGTGTTGCCCCATACCATGTTTCCCCATACCATGTTACCCCATACTGTGTTGCCCCATACCGTGTTGCTCCATACCATGTTGCCCCATACCATGTTACCCCATACTGTGTTGCCCCATACCATGTTACCCCATACCGTGTTGCCCCATACTGTGTTGCTCCATACCGTGTTACCCCATACCGTGTTGCCCCATACCGTGTTGCCCCATACCGTGTTGCTCTATGATGTGTTGCTCCATACCATGTTGCCCCATACCGTGTTGCTCTATGATGTGTTGCTCCATACCATGTTACCCCATCGAGTTTCCCCATACCGTGTTACCCCATACCATGTTGCCCCATACCGTGTTGCCCCATACCATGTTACTCCATACCGTGTTGCCCCATACCATGTTGCCCCATACCATGTTGCCCCATACCGTGTTGCCCCATACCGTGTTGCCCCATACCGTGTTTCCCCATACCGTGTTGCCCCATACCGTGTTGCCCCATACCATGCTGCACCATACCGTGTTGCTCCATACCGTGTTGTCCCATACCGTGTTGCCCCATACCATGTTGCCCCATACCGTGTTTCTCTATGATGTGTTGCCCCATACCTTGTTGCCCCATACCGTGTTTCTCTATGATGTGTTGCCCCATACCGTGTTGCCCCATACTGTGTTGCCCCATACCGTGTTTCTCTATGATGTGTTGCCCCATACCTTGTTGCCCCATACCGTGTTTCTCTATGATGTATTGCCCCATACCTTGTTGCCCCATACCGTGTTTCTCTATGATGTGTTGCCCCAAACCGTGTTGCCCCATACCATGTTGCCCAATACCATGTTGCCCCATACCATGTTGCTCCATACCATGTTGCCCAATACCGTGTTTCCCCATACCATGTTGCCCCATACCGTGTTGCCCCATACCGTGTTGACCCATACCATGTTGATCCATACCGTGTTGCCCCATACTGTGTTGTCCCATACTGTGTTGCTCTATGATGTGTTGCCCCACACCGTGTTGCTCCATACCGTGTTGCCCCATACCATGTTGCCCCATACCATGCTGCACCATACCGTGTTGCTCCATACCGTGTTGCCCCATACCATGTTGCCCCATACTGTGTTGCCCCATACCATGTTGCTCCATACCATGTTGCCCCATACCGTGTTGCCCCATACCATGTTGCCCCATACCGTGTTTCTCTATGATGTGTTGCCCCATACCTTGTTTCCCCATACCGTGTTTCTCTATGATGTGTTGCCCCAAACTGTGTTGCCCCATACCATGTTGCCCCATACCATGTTGCCCCATACCGTGTTGCCCCATACTGTGTTGTCCCATACCGTGTTGCTCTATACCGTGTTGCCCCATACCGTGTTGCTCCATACCATGTTGCCCCATACCATGTTGCTCCATACCATGTTGCCCCATACCGTGTTGCCCCATACCGTGTTGCCCCATACCGTGTTTCCCCATACCATGTTACCCCATACCATGTTACCCCATACCATGTTGCCCCATACCATGTTGCCCCATACCATGTTGCCCCATACCATGTTGCATACCATGTTGCCCCATACCATGTTGCATACCATGTTGCACCATACCATGTTGCCCCATACCATGTTGCCCCATACCATGTTGCACCATACCATGTTGCCCCATACCATGTTGCCCCATACCGTGTTGCTCTATGATGTGTCGCCCAATACCATGTTGCCCCATCGAGTTGCCCCATACCATGTTACCCCATACCATGTTGCCCCATACCATGTTGCCCCATACCGTGTTGCTCCATACCCTGTTTCTCTATGATGTGTTGCCCCATACCGTGTTGCCCCATACCCTGTTTCTCTATGATGTGTTGCCCCATACCGTGTTTCTCTATGATGTGTTGCCCCATACCATGTTGCCCCATACCATGTTGCACCATACCATGTTGCACCATACCATGTTGCACCATACCGTGTTGCCCCATACCCTGTTTTTCTATGATGTATTGCCCCATACCTTGTTGCCCCATACCGTGTTTCTCTATGATGTGTTTCCCCATACCGTGTTGCCCCATACCATGTTGCCCAATACCGTGTTGCCCCATACCATGTTGCTCCATACCATGTTGCCCAATACCGTGTTGCCCCATACCATGTTGCTCCATACCATGTTGCCCCATACCGTGTTGCCCCATGATGTGTTGCCCCATACCATGTTGCCCCATACCATGTTGCCCCATACTGTGTTGTCCCATACCGTGTTGCTCTATACCGTGTTGCCCCATACCGTGTTGCTCCATACCATGTTGCCCCATACCGTGTTGCCCCATACCGTGTTGCCCCATGATGTGTTGCCCCATCATGTGTTGCCCCATACCGTGTTGCCCCATACCGTGTTGCCCCATACCGTGTTGCCCCATACCGTGTTGCCCCATACCATGTTTCCCCATACCATGTTACCCCATACTGTGTTGCCCCATACCGTGTTGCTCCATACCATGTTGCCCCATACCATGTTACCCCATACTGTGTTGCCCCATACCAAGTTACCCCATACCGTGTTGCCCCATACTGTGTTGCCCCATACCGTGTTACTCTATGATGTGTTGCCCATACCATGTTGCCCCATACCGTGTTGCCCCATACCGTGTTGCCCCATACCATGTTACCCCATACCGTGTTGCTCCATACCGTGTTGCCCCATACTGTGTTGCCCCATACCATGTTGCCCATACCATGTTGCCCCATACCGTGTTGCTCTATGATGTGTTGCTCCATACCATGTTACCCCATCGAGTTGCCCCATACCATGTTACCCCATACCATGTTGCCCCATACCGTGTTGCCCCATACCATGTTACTCCATACCGTGTTGCCCCATACCATGTTACCCCATACTGTGTTGCCCCATACCATGTTACCCCATACCGTGTTGCCCCATACCGTGTTGCCCCATACCGTGTTGCTCTATGATGTGTTGCTCCATACCATGTTGCCCCATACCATGTTGCTCTATGATGTGTTGCTCCATACCATGTTACCCCATCGAGTTTCCCCATACCGTGTTACCCCATACCATGTTGCCCCATACCGTGTTGCCCCATACCATGGTACTCCATACCGTGTTGCCCCATACCATGTTACCCCATACTGTGTTGCCCCATACCATGTTACCCCATACCGTGTTGCCCCATACCGTGTTGCCCCATACCGTGTTTCTCTATGATGTGTTGCCCCATACCTTGTTGCCCCATACCGTGTTTCTCTATGATGTGTTGCCCCATACCTTGTTGCCCCATACCGTGTTTCTCTATGATGTGTTGCCCCAAACCGTGTTGCCCCATACCATGTTGCCCCATACCATGTTTCCCCATACCGTGTTGCCCCATACCGTGTTGCCCCATACCGTGTTTCCCCATACCGTGTTGCCCCATACCGTGTTGCCCCATACCGTGTTTCCCCATACCATGTTTCCCCATACCGTGTTTCCCCATACCATGTTGCCCCATACCGTGTTGCCCCCATACCGTGTTGCCCCATACCATGTTGATCCATACCGTGTTGCCCCATACTGTGTTGTCCCATACCGTGTTGCTCTATGATGTGTTGCCCCATACCGTGTTGCTCCATACCGTGTTGCCCCATACCATGTTGCCCCATACCGTGTTGCCCCATACCGTGTTGCCCCATACCATGTTGCCCCATACCGTGTTTCTCTATGATGTGTTGCCCCATACCTTGTTTTCCCATACCGTGTTTCTCTATGATGTGTTGCCCCAAACCGTGTTGCCCCATACCATGTTGCCCCATACCATGTTGCCCCATACCGTGTTGCCCCATACTGTGTTGTCCCATACCTTTTGCTCTATACCGTGTTGCCCCATACCGTGTTGCCCCCTACCGTGTTGCTCCATACCATGTTGCCCCATACCATGTTGCTCCATACCATGTTGCCCCATACCATGTTGCCCCATACCGTGTTTCCCCATACCATGTTACCCCATACCATGTTACCCCATACCATGTTGCCCCATACCGTGTTGCCCCATACCGTGTTTCCCCATACCATGTTGCCCCATACCATGTTGCCCCATACCATGTTGCATACCATGTTGCCCCATACCATGTTGCATACCATGTTGCCCCATACCATGTTGCCCCATACCATGTTGCACCATACCATGTTGCCCCATACCATGTTGCCCCATACCGTGTTGCTCTATGATGTGTCGCCCAATACCATGTTGCCCCATCGAGTTGCCCCATACCATGTTACCCCATACCATGTTGCCCCATACCATGTTGCCCCATACCGTGTTGCTCCATACCCTGTTTCTCTATGATGTGTTGCCCCATACCGTGTTGCCCCATACCCTGTTTCTCTATGATGTGTTGCCCCATACCGTGTTTCTCTATGATGTGTTGCCCCATACCATGTTGCCCCATACCATGTTGCATACCATGTTGCACCATACCGTGTTGCCCCATACCATGTTGCTCCATACCATGTTGCATACCATGTTGCACCATACCGTGTTGCCCCATACCCTGTTTCTCTATGATGTATTGCCCCATACCTTGTTGCCCCATACCGTGTTTCTCTATGATGTGTTGCCCCATACCGTGTTTCTCTATGATGTGTTGCCCCATACCTTGTTGCCCCATACCGTGTTTCTCTATGATGTGTTTCCCCATACCGTGTTGCCCCATACCATGTTGCCCAATACCGTGTTGCCCCATACCATGTTGCTCCATACCATGTTGCCCAATACCGTGTTGCCCCATACCATGTTGCTCCATACCATGTTGCCCCATACCGTGTTGTCCCATGATGTGTTGCCCCATACCATGTTGCCCCATACCATGTTGCCCCCATACCATGTTGCCCCCATACCGTGTTGCCCCATACCGTGTTGTCCCATACCGTGTTGCTCTATACCGTGTTGCCCCATACCGTGTTGCCCCATACCATGTTGCCCCATACCATGTTGCCCCATACCGTGTTGCCCCATGATGTGTTGCCCCATACCATGTTGCCCCATCATGTGTTGCCCCATACCGTGTTGCTCCATACCGTGTTGCCCCATACCATGTTTCCCCATACCGTGTTTCCCCATACCATGTTGCTCCATACCATGTTGCCCCATACCATGTTGCTCTATGATGTGTTGCTCCATACCATGTTACCCCATCGAGTTGCCCCATACCATGTTGCCCCATACCGTGTTGCCCCATACCATGTTACTCCATACCGTGTTGCCCCATACCATGTTGCCCCATACCATGTTGCCCCATACCATGTTGCACCATACCATGTTGCCCCATACCGTGTTGCCCCATACCGTGTTTCCCCATACCATGTTGCCCCATACCATGTTGCCCCATACCATGTTGCATACCATGTTGCCCCATACCATGTTGCATACCCTGTTGCACCATACCATGTTGCCCCATACCATGTTGCTCCATACCATGTTGCCCCATACCATGTTGCTCTATGATGTGTTGCTCCATACCATGTTACCCCATCGAGTTGCCCCATACCATGTTACCCCATACTGTGTTGCCCCATACCATGTTACCCCATACCGTGTTGCCCCATACTGTGTTGCCCCATACCGTGTTACTCTATGATGTGTTGCCCATACCATGTTGCCCCATACCGTGTTGCCCCATACCCTGTTGCCCCATACCATGTTGCCCCATACCATGTTGCTCCATACCGTGTTGCCCCATACTGTGTTGCCCCATACCATGTTGCCCATACCATGTTGCCCCATACCATGTTACCCCATCGAGTTGCCCCATACCATGTTGCCCCATACCATGCTGCCCCATATCGCGTTGCTCCATACCAGGGTTCCCCAACTGCTGGGCCACGGGCCAAATCTGGCCCGACAGCAATATTATTTGGCCCCAAATGAATTATGAATATTTTTGTTAATAAAAATCTTGGATCTGAGATGCAAAAAGTCCCAAATGCTAAATAAAACAATAATTTAAAGAAAAAAAGTGTCTGAATGTCTGAATGTCTGTATGTCTGAATGTCTGAATGTCTGTATGTCTGTATGTCTGAATGTCTGTATGTCTGAATGTCTGAATGTCTGAATGTCTGAATGTCTGAATGTCTGTATGTCTGAATGTCTGAATGTCTGATTTCTGAATGTCTGTATGTCTGAATGTCTGAATGTCTGATTTCTGAATGTCTGAATGTCTGATTTCTGAATGTCTGAATGTCTCTATGTCTGAATGTCTGAATGTCTGAATGTCTGAATGTCTGAATGTCTGATTTCTGAATGTCTGAATGTCTGACTGTCTGATTTCTGAATGTCTGAATGTCTGTATGTCTGAATGTCTGTATGTCTGAATGTCTGATTTCTGAATGTCTGAATGTCTGAATGTCTGACTGTCTGATTTCTGAATGTCTGAATGTCTGTATGTCTGAATGTCTGAATGTCTGTATGTCTGAATGTCTGAATGTCTGATTTCTGAATGTCTGTATGTCTGAATGTCTGTATGTCTGAATGTCTGTATGTCTGAATGTCTGTATGTCTGTATGTCTGAATGTCTGAATGTCTGTATGTCTGAATGTCTGAATGTCTGTATGTCTGAATGTCTGTATGTCTGTATGTCTGATTTCTGAATGTCTGAATGTCTGAATGTCTGATTTCTGAATGTCTGTATGTCTGAATGTCTGAATGTCTGAATGTCTGAATGTCTCTATGTCTGAATGTCTGAATGTCTGAATGTCTGATTTCTGAATGTCTGAATGTCTGACTGTCTGATTTCTGAATGTCTGAATGTCTGAATGTCTGAATGTCTGAATGTCTGACTGTCTGAATGTCTGTATGTCTGAATGTCTGAATGTCTGTATGTCTGAATGTCTGATTTCTGAATGTCTGAATGTCTCTATGTCTGAATGTCTGAATGTCTGAATGTCTGAATGTCTGATTTCTGAATGTCTGAATGTCAATGTCTGACTGTCTGATTTCTGAATGTCTGAATGTCTGAATGTCTGAATGTCTGAATGTCTGAATGTCTGATTTCTGAATGTCTGAATGTCTGATTTCTGAATGTCTGAATGTCTGACTGTCTGAATGTCTGAATGTCTGTATGTCTGAATGTCTGTATGTCTGAATGTCTGAATGTCTGATTTCTGAATGTCTGAATGTCTGTATGTCTGAATGTCTGTATGTCTGAATGTCTGTATGTCTGAATGTCTGAATGTCTGTATGTCTGTATGTCTGAATGTCTGAATGTCTGTATGTCTGAATGTCTGAATGTCTGTATGTCTGAATGTCTGTACGTCTGAATTTCTGTATGTCTGATTTCTGAATGTCTGAATGTCTGATTTCTGAATGTCTGAATGTCTGTATGTCTGATTTCTGAATGTCTGAATGTCTGTATGTCTGATTTCTGAATGTCTGAATGTCTGAATGTCTGTATGTCTGATTTCTGAATGTCTGAATGTCTGTATGTCTGAATGTCTGAATGTCTGTATGTCTGAATGTCTGTATGTCTGATTTCTGAATGTCTGAATGTCTGTATGTCTGATTTCTGAATGTCTGAATGTCTGAATGTCTGAATGTCTGAATGTCTGAATGTCTGAATGTCTGATTTCTGAATGTCTGAATGTCTGATTTCTGAATGTCTGAATGTCTGACTGTCTGAATGTCTGAATGTCTGTATGTCTGAATGTCTGTATGTCTGAATGTCTGAATGTCTGATTTCTGAATGTCTGAATGTCTGTATGTCTGAATGTCTGTATGTCTGAATGTCTGTATGTCTGAATGTCTGAATGTCTGTATGTCTGTATGTCTGAATGTCTGAATGTCTGTATGTCTGAATGTCTGAATGTCTGTATGTCTGAATGTCTGTACGTCTGAATTTCTGTATGTCTGATTTCTGAATGTCTGAATGTCTGATTTCTGAATGTCTGAATGTCTGTATGTCTGATTTCTGAATGTCTGAATGTCTGTATGTCTGATTTCTGAATGTCTGAATGTCTGAATGTCTGTATGTCTGATTTCTGAATGTCTGAATGTCTGTATGTCTGAATGTCTGAATGTCTGTATGTCTGAATGTCTGTATGTCTGATTTCTGAATGTCTGAATGTCTGTATGTCTGATTTCTGAATGTCTGAATGTCTGTATGTCTGAATGTCTGTATGTCTGAATGTCTGAATGTCTGAATCAGGAGTCTGGGATAACCTGCTCCTGTAATGACAAAACAGAAAATACTGTCAACATGAGACCTAAAATAGCCATGGATAAGCACTAATAATAATAATAACAACAGTAATAACTATAACGATAATAATAACTATAACGATAATAATAACTATAACGATAATAATAACTATAACGATAATAATAACTATAACGATAATAATAACTATAACGATAATAATAACTATAACAAAAACAATCATGTTAGTATTTAATAAATGGTCATATAGGCTGCTAAGTTACTATATAATATATATAATGTTAGCAGCCTATATGACCATTTATTAAATACTAAGTTACTTAATGGGAAAGTTGCATTTCCCCTCAGACACCATCTTGTGGATGTTTGGGGTTTGATGAATGTGATTTTGATGCGCAGGCAGTCCTCGATTGACTTATGTGAAACCCGGTTCCTGTCATGAGTATTGATTGCGTTCAATAGAGGAAAATGAGGACTCGCAGGGTGTAAGTCGATCCAAACATTGTTAGCATATAAAAGGCAAGTTTCAAATCTGGTGGAGAAGTTGCTCCCTCAGCTGCTTGATGAAAATGCTGCGGCCTGGTCCTTCTGCCTGTCGTTTCTTCAGCTTGCTAAAGAGCAGTAGCCTTCTAGAGGACAAATCCAAATCCCAACAACTCAAGCTTCCTAGTAAAATACCTTTTTCCATCATGTCCACCACTGTTATTTCCTCTTCCTGTAACTGGACATTTAACCCATTTAAAGTAACACAATATGTCAGCTTAAAAAAGCTACATCAATTTTCCAGAATAGGAAGTTGGTCAACTGCTGCCCTCATTTAGCTTTTTTTTTTTCTGACAAAATCCACAACCTGGTCATGCATCTCACAGAATCTCTCTAGAGCTTTTCCTTTCCTCAGCCCAGCGCACATTGTTGTGAAGCTGGAGATCATCGACGGTGGCCTCCTCTAATTCTGTCACAAGCTTGTGTGTGTGTGTGTTGCTTCACGTCCCCCTGACATGACTTTATCCATCACATCTTTTAGCTCAGCGTTTAGTCTGACACACAGCACACTCTTATGGATGAGACAATGCAAAGCCATTCATTAGCGGGACGTCCTTCAACCTGCTGACCAGGCCCTGTGTCTGCCCACCAATAGCAGGAGCCCCGTCTGTGACCACAAAGTTGAATGACAGGCCATTCTGCGTGAACAATTGTTCCAGCTTTGTGAACAGGATGTCCCCTGGTGGTGTTTCCCTTTGAGGGGAATCTTCTTCTTTAAAGTCCTTTCCATGAAAATAACGGACATACACAACCACTGTGCTACATCGGTGTTGTCGGTACTCACATCATCAGTCTGACTGAGCCCCTCCAAAACAATCCTATTCACATCATCAGTCTGACTGAGCCCCTCCAGAACAATCCTATTCACATCATCAGCCTGACTGAGCCCCTCCAGAACAATCCTATTCACATCATCAGTCTGACTGAGCCCATCCAGAACAATCCTATTCACATCATCAGTCTGACTGAGCCCCTCCAGAACAATCCTATTCACATCATCAGCCTGACTGAGCCCCTCCAGAACAATCCTATTCACATCATCAGTCTGACTGAGCCCATCCAGAACAATCCTATTCACATCATCAGTCTGACTGAGCCCATCCAGAACAATCCTATTCACATCATCAGTCTGACTGAGCCCCTCCAAAACAATCCTATTCACATCATCAGCCTGACTGAGCCCCTCCAGAACATTCCTATTCACATCATCAGTCTGACTGAGCAAATCCAGAACAATCCTATTCACATCATCAGCCTGACTGAGCCCCTCCAGAACAATCCTATTCACATCATCAGCCTGACTGAGCCCCTCCAGAACAATCCTATTCACATCATCAGCCTGACTGAGAGCCTCCAGAACAATCCTATTCACATCATCAGTCTGACTGAGCCCATCCAGAACAATCCTATTCACATCATCAGTCTGACTGAGCCCATCCAGAACAATCCTATTCACATCATCAGTCTGACTGAGCCCCTCCAGAACAATCCTATTCACATCATCAGTCTGACTGAGCCCATCCAGAACAATCCTATTCACATCATCAGCCTGACTGAGCCCCTCCAGAACAATCCTATTCACATCATCAGCCTGACTGAGCCCCTCCAGAACAATCCTATTCATATCATCAGTCTGACTGAGCCCATCCAGAACAATCCTATTCACATCATCAGTCTGACTGAGCCCCTCCAAAACAATCCTATTCACATCATCAGCCTGACTGAGCCCCTCCAGAACATTCCTATTCACATCATCAGTCTGACTGAGCCCATCCAGAACAATCCTATTCACATCATCAGTCTGACTGAGCCCCTCCAGAACAATCCTATTCACATCATCAGCCTGACTGAGCCCCTCCAGAACAATCCTATTCACATCATCAGTCTTACTGAGCCCCTCCAGAACAATCCTATTCACATCATCAGTCTGACTGAGCCCCTCCAGAACAATCCTATTCACATCATCAGTCTGACTGAGCCCCTCCAGAACAATCCTATTCACATCATCAGCCTGACTGAGCCCCTCCAGAACAATCCTATTCACATCATCAGCCTGACTGAGCCCATCCAGAACAATCCTATTCACATCATCAGTCTGACTGAGCCCCTCCAGAACAATCCTATTCACATCATCAGTCTGACTGAGCCCCTCCAGAACAATCCTATTCACATCATCAGTCTGACTGAGCCCCTCCAGAACAATCCTATTCACATCATCCGCCAGTGTTGTTGGGTCAAGCCACGAAGGAGGATTCTGTAGTTAACGCTTTAATATTTCAGGGTCAGGCCTCTCTGTCTGGGGCGGGAAGGCCACTTCAAAAGTACCATGCTTAGATTCATAATGCCGTCCGAGTTGAATTCTTTGCAAACAGCAACATTTTCATTGCGAGTAGCACACACTGGCCTGGTATTGGTGAAATATGGTGAGATGAATGCATATATCTCTGGACATTCTTCCCTGAAACTTCCATTTTCATTATCCACTTTTCTTTTGATACTTTGAGAGCAGACATGTTCTCTTTGCTATCAAGCTAATTGTTCTGAATGGATGTTGACTACAATAGGCTACCTAGACCTGTACCAGGCTACCTAGACCTGTACCAGGCTACCTAGACCTGTACCAGGCTACCTAGACCTGTACCAGGCTACCTAGACCTGTACCAGGCTACCTAGACCTGTTTTTCCCCACCAATCAACACACAGAGAAATAAACAGAAAAATAATAATTGAATAGAGTTATTAGTGATTTTATTAACTTAAATCAGATATGAATAATTTTCTTGTCACTGAATGTATTATGTAAGAATCAAATGTGTTAAAATGTTGTTCAGCTCGAACTATAGGCCTATTCATTGTGCTACTATTATATGCTAATTATGTTCTGGCCCGCCGACTATTAACAAATTACCCCTGCAGTCTGTCCCTCAGTCTCCTACCCCCTCAGTCTGTCTCTCAGTCTCCTACCCCCTCAGCCTGTCCCTCAGCCCCTACCCCTGCAGCCTGTCCCTCAGTCTCCTACCCCCTCAGCCTGTCTCTCAGCCTACTACCCCTGCAGCCTGTCCCTCAGTCTGTCCCTCAGTCTCCTACCCCCTCAGCCTGTCCCTCAGCCCCTACCCCTGCAGCCTGTCCCTCAGTCTCCTACCCCCTCAGCCTGTCTCTCAGCCTACTACCCCTGCAGCCTGTCCCTCAACCTATTCCTCAGCCTCCTACCCCTACAGCCTATCCCTCAGCCTGTCCCTCAGCCTACTACCCCTGCAGCCTGTCCCTCAGCCTATTCCTCAGCCTCCTACCCCTCAGTCTGTCTCTCAGTCTCCTACCCCCTCAGCCTGTCCCTCAGCCCCTACCCCTGCAGCCTGTCCCTCAGTCTCCTACCCCCTCAGCCTGTCTCTCAGCCTACTACCCCTGCAGCCTGTCCCTCAGTCTGTCCCTCAGTCTCCTACCCCCTCAGCCTGTCCCTCAGCCCCTACCCCTGCAGCCTGTCCCTCAGTCTCCTACCCCCTCAGCCTGTCTCTCAGCCTACTACCCCTGCAGCCTGTCCCTCAGCCTATTCCTCAGCCTCCTACCCCTACAGCCTATCCCTCAGCCTGTCCCTCAGCCTACTACCCCTGCAGCCTGTCCCTCAGCCTATTCCTCAGCCTCCTACCCCTCAGTCTGTCTCTCAGTCTCCTACCCCTCAGCCTGTCCCTCAGCCCCTACCCCTGCAGCCTGTCCCTCAGTCTCCTACCCCCTCAGCCTGTCTCTCAGCCTACTACCCCTGCAGCCTGTCCCTCAGTCTGTCCCTCAGTCTCCTACCCCCTCAGCCTGTCCCTCAGCCCCTACCCCTGCAGCCTGTCCCTCAGTCTCCTACCCCCTCAGCCTGTCTCTCAGCCTACTACCCCTGCAGCCTGTCCCTCAGCCTATTCCTCAGCCTCCTACCCCTACAGCGTGTCCCTCAGCCTCCTACCCCTGCAGCCTGTCCCTCAGCCTCCTACCACTGCAGTCGGTCCCTCAGCCTCCTACCCCTGCAGCCTGTCCCTCAGCCTCCTACCCCTACAGCCTGTCCCTCAGCCTCCTACCCCTGCAGCCTGTCCCTCAGCCTCCTACCCCTACAGCCTGTCCCTCAGCCTCCTAACCCTGCAGCCTGTCCCTCAGCCTGTTCCTCAGCCTCCTACCCCTACAGCCTGTCCCTCAGCCTCCTACCCCTACAGCCTGTCCCTCAGCCTCCTACCGCTGAAGCCTGTCCCTCAGCCTCCTACCCCTACAGCCTGTCCCTCAGCCTCTTACCCCTACAGCCTGTCCCTCAGCCTCCTACCCCTGCAGCCTGTCCCTCAGCCTGTCCCTCAGCCTCCTACCGCTGAAGCCTGTCCCTAAGCATCTCCCTCAGCCTACTACCCCTGCAGCCTGTCCCTCAGCCTGTCCCTCAGCCTACTACCCCTGCAGCCTGTCCCTCAGCCTGTCCCTCAGCCTGTCCCTCAGCCTACTACCCTGCAGCCTGTCCCTCAGCCTGTCCCTCAGCCTACTACCCCTGCAGCCTGTCCCTCAGCCTATTCCTCAGCCTCCTACCCCTCAGTCTGTCCCTCAGCCCCTACCCCTGCAGCCTGTCCCTCAGTCTCCTACCCCCTCAGCCTGTCTCTCAGCCTACTACCCCTGCAGCCTGTCCCTCAGTCTGTCCCTCAGTCTCCTACCCCCTCAGCCTGTCCCTCAGCCCCTACCCCTGCAGCCTGTCCCTCAGTCTCCTACCCCCTCAGCCTGTCTCTCAGCCTACTACCCCCTGCAGCCTGTCCCTCAGCCTATTCCTCAGCCTCCTACCCCTACAGCCTATCCCTCAGCCTGTCCCTCAGCCTACTACCCCTGCAGCCTGTCCCTCAGCCTATTCCTCAGCCTCCTACCCCTACAGCGTGTCCCTCAGCCTCCTACCCCTGCAGCCTGTCCCTCAGCCTCCTACCACTGCAGTCGGTCCCTCAGCCTCCTACCCCTGCAGCCTGTCCCTCAGCCTCCTACCCCTACAGCCTGTCCCTCAGCCTCCTACCCCTGCAGCCTGTCCCTCAGCCTCCTACCCCTACAGCCTGTCCCTCAGCCTCCTAACCCTGCAGCCTGTCCCTCAGCCTGTTCCTCAGCCTCCTACCCCTACAGCCTGTCCCTCAGCCTCCTACCCCTACAGCCTGTCCCTCAGCCTCCTACCGCTGAAGCCTGTCCCTCAGCCTCCTACCCCTACAGCCTGTCCCTCAGCCTCTTACCCCTACAGCCTGTCCCTCAGCCTCCTACCCCTGCAGCCTGTCCCTCAGCCTGTCCCTCAGCCTCCTACCGCTGAAGCCTGTCCCTAAGCATCTCCCTCAGCCTACTACCCCTGCAGCCTGTCCCTCAGCCTGTCCCTCAGCCTACTACCCCTGCAGCCTGTCCCTCAGCCTGTCCCTCAGCATCTCCCTCAGCCTACTACCCCCTGCAGCATTTCCCTCAGCCTGTCCCTTAGCAACCTACCCCTGCAGCCAGTCCCTCAGCCTGTGCCTCAGCAACCTACCCCTGCAGCCTGTCCCTCAGCCTGTCCCTGCAGCCTGTTCATCAGTCTGTTCCTCAGCCTTTCCCTCAGCAACCTACCCCCTCAGTCTGTCCCTCAGCCTGTCCCTCAGCCTACTACCCCTGCAGCCTGTCCCTCAGCCTGTCCCTCAGCCTGTCCCTCAGCCTGTCCCTCAGCCTGACCCTCAGCCTGTCCCTCAGCCTGTCCCTCAGCCTGTCCCTCATCCTACTACCCCTGCAGCCTGTCCCTCAGCCTGTCCCTCAGCCTGTCCCTCAGCCTACTACCCCTGCAGCCTGTTCATCAGTCTGTCCCTCAGCATTTCCCTCAGCAACCTACCCCCTCAGCCTGTCCCTCAGCCTGTCCCTCAGCCTACTACCCCTGCAGCCTGTCCCTCAGCCTGTCCCTCAGCCTGTCCCTCAGCCTGCACAGCAGGATATATTGGTACGGTTTGCCAAGCCCTCGACTTCATCCCGGCCTTAACAACACCCGTGCCAATATATCCTCCAAAAACACTGGCTTCTCTGGTTGTGTCACTTACGTAGAGCTAACTAGCAACAGCAGCAGACAAACAACAACGGTTGGCATGGCAACTGTGCAGCAGCGGAAACCAGAGCAGCAGCAGAGATCATTAGAATAAAATAAGTCCCCAATCAATACTGTAAATGGCCCGAAACGGCACCAGAACATCATAACATGTATTTAGAATTGTGTTCCAGCAATACAGTGCATTAAAACTAAAAGCAGATTTAGCTAGCTGGTTGGAAACCGTAGGAACCGAAAGAGTTAACCAATCCTGTGAACGGGTTAGGAACCATCAAGAGATAACCAATCCTGTGAACGGGTTAGGCAACATCAAGAGTTAACCAATCCTGTGAACGGGTTAGGCAACATCAAGAGTTAACCAATCCTGTGAACGGGGTAGGAACCATCAAGAGTTAACCAATCCTGTGAACAGGTTAGGAACCATCAAGAGTTAACCAATCCTGTGAACGGGTTAGGAACCATCAAGAGATAACCAATCCTGTGAACAGGTTAGGAGCCATCAAGAGATAACCAATCCTGTGAACAGGTTAGGAACCATCAAGAGATAACCAATCCTGTGAATGGGTTAGGCAACATCAAGAGATAACCAATCCTGTGAACAGGTTAGGCAACATCAAGAGTTAACCAATCCTGTGAACAGGTTAGGAACCATCAAGAGTTAACCAATCCTGTGAACGGGTTAGGAACCATCAAGAGATAACCAATCCTGTGAACGGGTTAGGCAACCATCAAGAGTTAACCAATCCTGTGAATGGGTTAGGCAACATCAAGAGATAACCAATCCTGTGAATGGGTTAGGCAACATCAAGAGATAACCAATCCTGTGAACGGGTTAGGCAACATCAAGAGATAACCAATCCTGTGAACAGGTTAGGAACCATCAAGAGATAACCAATCCTGTGAACAGGTTAGGCAACCATCAAGAGTTAACCAATCCTGTGAATGGGTTAGGCAACATCAAGAGATAACCAATCCTGTGAATGGGTTAGGCAACATCAAGAGTTAACCAATCCTGTGAATGGGTTAGGCAACATCAAGAGATAACCAATCCTGTGAACAGGTTAGGCAACATCAAGAGTTAACCAATCCTGTGAACGGGTTAGGCAACTCAGGTGTTAACCAATCCTGTGAACGGGTTAGGCAACTCAGGTGTTAACCAATCCTGTGAACGGGTTAGGCAACATCAAGAGTTAACCAATCCTGTGAACGGGTTAGGCAACTCAGGTGTTAACCAATCCTGTGAACGGGCAACTCAGGTGTTAACCAATCCTGTGAACGGGCAACTCAGGTGTTAACCAATCAGGTGTCTTTACATCAACAGCAAAGTTAGATGAAACAGAAGTTTAAAAAGTAGGGCCTTGGAAACAGAAAGGAAGTAATGCAGAGATCGACGGGTCTTTAACGAAGCCAACCTGTAGATACAGGATGCAGTGATGAGTATCAAAACTGTCACCTGTAACAAAACGAAGGGCACGGTGATAGATGGTATCTAAAGGTTTAAGAGTTTTAGCAGCTACACTTTGATATATAATATCACCATAAACAACAACAGATCAAAGGTTGACCGAATAATCTGCTTCCTGCTCCTTCGAGAATGACACCATTTGTTTCTGTAGAAAAAGACCACTTTAAATCTTAGCTTCTTAACCAGCTCATCTATATGTATTTTAAACATCATATCGACATCAATCCAAATGCCTCAGTATTTATATGCGGGAACACGTTCTATTGGAGAACCATCTAATGAGTGAACATGAAGTTAATCTGAAACATTCTTATGAGAATCCATGACCTCTATACCAGGCGGTGTCAGAGGAAGACTGTAAAAATTGTCAAAGACTGCAGCCACCCTAGTCATAGACTGTTCCCTCTGCTACCACACGGCAAGCAGTACCGGAGCGCCAAGTCTAGGTCCAAGTGGCTTCTAAACAGCTTCTACCCCCAAGCCATAAGACTCCTGAACACCTAATCAAAGGGCTACCCAGACTATTTGCATTGTTGTCGTCCTCCCCTTTACGCTGCTGATACTCTCTGTTTATTATCTATGCATAGTCCCTTTACTTCTACCTACTGCACATGTACATATTACCTCAATTACCTCAATGAACCTTCAAGACATTCAGACTAAGATAGTCATGAAACCAAGAACAGGCTCAGACCTATTGAGAACAACGTGTTCAATAAAATAACATGATCAACAATATCAAAAGCTTTTTGACAGATCCACAAACAAAGCAGAACATTTCTTTGTAGTGTCTAAAACATTGACTACATAATTAACTACTGAGAGTAGTTGTTGTTGTAGTACTATGTCCAGGACTAAATCCTGACTGTAGTGGTTGTTGTAATAGTACTATGTCCAGGACTAAACACTGACTGTAGTGGTTGTTGACCAGGACTAAACCTTGACTGTAGTGGTTGTTGTCCAGGACTAAACCCTGACTAAACCCAGGGTTTAGTCCTGGACAACAACCACTACAGTCAGGGTTTAGTCCTGAAGAACAACCACTACAGTCAGGGTTTATTCCTGAACAACAACCACTACAGTCAGGGTTTAGTCCTGAACAACAACCACTACAGTCAGGGTTTAGTCCTACTCTACATCATTTCACAATTATTCACTCTACAACATTTCACAACACTTTACTATACAACACTTCACAACACTTCACTCTACAACACTTTACATCACTCTACAACATTTCACTCTACAACACTTCACTCTACAACACTTCACTCTACAACAGTCCACAACACTTGACTCTACAATCCTTCACAACACTTCACTCTACAACATTTCACTCTACAACACTTAACAACATTTCACTCTACAACACTTCACTATACAACATTTCACTCTACAACTCTTCACTATACAACACTTCACTCTACAACACTTCACTTTACAACAATTCACTCTACAACACTTCACAACACATCACTCTACAACACTTCACTCTACAACTCTTCATTATACAACACTTCACTTCACTTAACTTTACAATACTTCATTCTACAACATTTCACTCTACAACACTTCACAACATTTCACTCTACAACACTTCAATCTACAACAGTCCACAACACTTGACTCTACAATCCTTCACAACACTTCACTCTACAACATTTCACTCTACAACACTTAACAACATTTCACTCTACAACACTTCACTATACAACATTTCACTCTACAACTCTTCACTATACAACACTTCACTCTACAACACTTCACTTTACAACAATTCACTCTACAACACTTCACAACACATCACTCTACAACACTTCACTCTACAACTCTTCATTATACAACACTTCACTATACAACACTTCACTTCACTTAACTTTACAATACTTCATTCTACAACATTTCACTCTACAACACTTCACAACATTTCACTCTACAACACTTCACTCTACAACACTTCACTCTACAACACTTCACTCTACAACACTTCACAACACATCACTCTACAACACTTCACTTCACTATACAACACTTCACTATACAACTCTTCAATCTACAACACTTCACTCTACAACACTTCACTCTACAACACTTCACTCTACAACACTTCACAACACATCACTCTACAACACTTCACTTCACTATACAACACTTCACTATACAACACTTCAATCTACAACACTTCACTCTACAACACTTCACTCTACAACACTTCACTCTACAACACTTCACTCTACAACACTTCACAAAGCTATTAATGCATCCCAAATGGCACCCTATTCCTTACAGAGTACAGTACACTACATTTGACCAGATAAAGTGCTTACTCTACACAGTGAGAAAGTGTAATCAGAGAAGGGGTTGAGGGATGGGCCGGCTGTCAAATGCTGTGCGATTCTCATCCATATGACACACACACTGTCTTCAACATCAGAGAGAGTCATCCATCAATTTCTGCTCAGGAGATTATTTCTCTCTCTCCCTCTCCCTCTCCAATTCAAGGGGCTTTATTGGCATGGGAAACATATGTTAACATTGCCAAAGCAAGTGAAGTAGACAATATACAAAAGTGAAATAAACAATACAAATGAACAGTAAACAGTACACTCACAGAAGTTCCATAATAATAAAGACATTTCAAATGCAATATTATATATATATATATAGACACAGTGTTTTAACAATGTACAAATTGTACAAAAAGTACAAAAGGGAAAATAAATAAACATAAATATGGGTTGTATTTACAATGGTGTTTGTTCTTCACTGGTTGCCCTTTTCTTGTGGCAACAGGTCACACATCTTGCTGCTGTGATGGCACACTGTGGAATTTCACCCAGTAGATATGGGAGTTTATCAAAATTGGATTTGATTTTGAAATCTTTGTGGATCTGTGTAATCTGAGGGAAATATGTGTCTCTAATATGGTCATACATTTGGCAGGTGGTCAGGAAGTGGAAATCAGTCTCCACCTCATTTTGTGGGCAGTGTGCACATAGCCTGTCTTCTCTTGAGAGCCAGGTCGGCCTTTCTCAATAGCAAGGCTATGCTCACTGAGTCTGTACATAGTCAAAGCTTTCCTTAAGTTTGGGTCAGTCATAGTGGTCAGGTATTCTGCCACTGTGTACTCTCTGTTTAGGGCCAAATAGCATTCTAGTTTGCTCAGTTATTTTGTTAATTCTTTCCAACTTGTCAAGTAATTATCTTTTTGTTTTTTTGTTTGGGTCTAATTGTGCTGCTGTCCTGGGGCTCTGTGGGGTCTGTTTGTGTTTGTGAACAGAGCCCCAGGACCAGCTTGCAAGTATTTTTTGCCAGATCCTAATAGGTATGTCAAATTTTATGTTCCATTTGATGGCATAGAAGGCCCTTCTTGCCTTGTCTCAGATTGTTCACAGCTTTGTGGAAGTTACCTGTGGTGCTGATGTTCACGCCGAGGTATGTATAGTTTTGTGTGTGCTCTAGGGCAACAGTGTCTAGATAGAATATGTATTTGTGGTCCTGGTGACAGGACCTTTTTGAAACACCATTGTTTTGGTCTTACTGAGATTTACTGTCAGGTCTGTCAGGGCTCAGGTCTGGCAGAATCTGTGCAGAAGATCTAGGTTCTGCTGTAGGCCCTCCTTGGTTGGTGACAGAAGCACCAGATCATGAGCAAAAAGTAGACATTTGACTTCAGATACTAGTAGGGTGCTACAGACTGTTCTAGTGCCCTCGCCAATTTGTTGATAAATATGTTTCCATCAATTTGTATAGCATGCCAAAATGAGTCAAAAGCTGTTTTGAAATCAACAAAGCATGAGAATACTTTGCCTTTGTTGTTTTGTTTGTCAATTAGGGTGTGCAGTGTGAATACGTGGTCTGTCACGGTAATTTGGTAAAAAGCCAAATTGACTTTTGCTCAGTACATTGTTTTCACTTTGGAAATGTACAAGTCTGCTGTTCATGATAATGCAGAGGATTTTCCCAAGGTTGCTGTTGACGCAGATCCCACGGTCGTTATTGGGGTCAACTTTGACTCCACTTTTGTGTATTGGTGTGATCAGTCCTTGGTTCCAAATATTGGGGAAGATGCCAGAGCTAAGGATGATGTTAAAGAGTTTTAGTATAGCCAATTGAAATTCGTGGGCTGTATATTTTTTCATCATTTCATTAAGGATACCATCAATACCACATGCCTTTTCTGGGTTGGAGGGTTTTTATTTTGTCCTGTAGTTCATTCAAGGTAATTGGAGAATCCAGTGGGTTCTGGTCATTAGTAGTTGATTCTAAGATTTGTATTTGATCATGTAGATGTTTTTGCTGTTTGTTCTCTGTTATAGGGCCAAAAAGATTGGAGAAGTGGTTAGATAACTCATCATGTTGTTTTTTGTTTAGAGTTTTCCAATTTTCCCAGAAGTGGTATCTTCTTCAATTACATTGAGCTGATTTCTGACGTGCTGTTCCTTCTTTTTCCGTAGTGTATTTCTGTATTGTTTTACTGATTCTCCATAGTGAAGGTTTAGGCTCAGGTTTTCCGGGTTATCTGGGTTTTCTGGGTCTCTATGTTTTTGATTGGATAGGTTTCTCTATTTCTTTCTTAGGTTTTTGCATTATTCATCAAACCATTTGTCATTGTTATACATTTTCTTACGTTTTGTGTTTGACATTTTTGAGAAAGACAGAGTGAGAGAGGAAGAGAGGGAGAGAGAGAGAGAGAGAGAG
Source organism: Oncorhynchus kisutch (assembly GCF_002021735.2). Classification (NCBI taxonomy): domain Eukaryota; kingdom Metazoa; phylum Chordata; class Actinopteri; order Salmoniformes; family Salmonidae; genus Oncorhynchus; species Oncorhynchus kisutch. Next base: position 22,711,383 of record NW_022261983.1, read on the forward strand.
AGAGAGAGAGACTTTTGACTTTTGGTCTTTCTTTATTGAAACATTCTCAATTCATTTAAAACTCACCCACCCACTCCTAAAATAAATAAAAAATATATATCCTGTACTGCATACATGTACCATACTCACCTTTCCATCTACCACATGATACAAATCACCATACACAAAAACCCTCTCCTACAACCGTATATCCAAAACATCTTCCCCAGCAATACAGACAGCCCCCCTAACACACCATATCTCCTCAAACATCTCCACACATTTGATCATTTTATAGAACTCAAACTCAACCCTAAGGCGCGCAGAGACCATCCCATTAAACAGTAGTAAAGGGTCTGTTATCCCCCCACCTTTGACCCTGTTCCTCCTTGTTAGCCAAATAGCTAACTTTGCCAAAACACATTTTTCTTTCTCCTTACTCGAATACCTGTATCCCATTATAAACTTCCCAACAAGACTGGGACTTCAGTCTGTTAGAGAGGAACTTGGCAAAAATCTTGTAGTCCGCACAGAGTAATGCCACAGGCCTCCAGTTCTTAAGTTCACACAAGTCCCCTTTTTTGGGCAGGAGAGTCAGAGCCGCCCGACGGCAGCTCATCGGCAACTCTCCTACCCCGACGCATTCACGCAACACACAAAATAAATCCTGTCCAATTGTTCCCCAGAATTTTTTGTAAAATTCCACTGGAAGTCCATCGACCCCGGGTGCACGACCGGGGGACATCTGGGTTACTGCCTCTGCCAGTTCATGTGACAACAGAGGAATGTCCATTTCATCCCTCTGTGCCCGAGAGAGCTTAGGGAGTCCTGCGAACAAGACCTGAGCACACATAGGATCACACATTTCTGCCCTATACAATTCAGTATAAAACTCCACAGTCCGCTCCCGCATCTCCCCCACCACAGAGGTCACCCGCCCATCAGACAGCCGTAGACAATGCATACCCTTGGCTTCACTGCTCTGTCTTTCCAAACCAAAGAAGAAGGAGCTAGGAGCATCCATCTCCTTGAGCATGGAGAACCCAGCTCTTACAAGTGCTCCCTTTGCTTTAACCTGGAAAAAACTGCCCAGGTCCCTACGTAATTCGGCTAAGTTAGCCTGGAGGCCTACATTGCCTTGCCCCACCATCTCTACCTCCATCTCACTAATACACCGCTCTAGTTCCCCCAATACTCTCCTAGCCTCTGAGGATGAGAGAGCTGTGTACTGTTGACAGAAAAGCCGAATTTGCACTTTCCCCACATCCCACCATTGACTCAGAGACTCATACTCCTCTCTTCGCTGCCCCCATCTTTCCCAAAAAGTCTGGAAACCTGAGCAAAAAGTGGCATCTTGTAAGAGCTTTACATTGAACTTCCAATAAGATGCCTGCCGGGGCCCTGGTGGAATAGACAGCCGAGCCATGGTTATGTGGTGATCCGAAAACTCCACTGGGAGAATGGTAGCACCCAGCAGCCTATTGCTCTGATTCCTGGACATGTAAAAATAATCAAGTCGAGCTGCACTCACCCTAGCCCCAAAAACCTTCACCCACGTATACTGTCTTGTGTTGGATGTTTAGTTCTCCAAACATCCACTAGGTCAAACTGATTAATGATGTCCCTTAACACTCCCACTGACACTGAATGAGGCTCTTCCCCATTTCTGTCTTTTGTCAAATCCATTGTACAGTTCCAGTCCCCTCCGATCACCAGCGTCTCCTCAGGCGCTACCTGTGAGAGTTCCTGTCCCCTCAGACCACCAGCGTCTCCTCAGGCGCTACCTGTCAGAGTTCCTGTCCCCTCAGACCACCAGCGTCTCCTCAGGCGCTACCTGTCAGAGTTCCTGTCCCCTCAGACCACCAGCGTCTCCTCAGGCGCTACCTGTCAGAGTTCCAGTCCCCTCCGACCACCAGCGTCTCCTCAGGCGCTACCTGTCAGAGTTCCAGTCCCCTCCGATCACCAGCGTCTCCTCAGGCGCTACCTGTCAGAGTTCCTGTCCCCTCCGACCACCAGCGCCTCCTCAGGCGCTACTTGTGAGAGTTCCAGTCCCCTCTGACCACCAGCGTCTCCTCAGGCGCTACTTGTGAGAGTTCCAGTCCCCTCCGATCACCAGCGTCTCCTCAGGCGCTACTTGTGAGAGTTCCAGTCCCCTCTGACCACCAGCGTCTCCTCAGGCGCTACCTGTCAGAGTTCCTGTCTAAGACTCCCAAATAGAACCCCTCTTTGTCTCCCTGTGTTAGGCGCATACACAATTATAAAGACAAAACACATGTTGTTAATTTCTGCTTTAACAACAAGCAACCTATCCCTACACACCTCCTTTGAGGAGCAAATTTTTACAGCCAGACCCGGTGCAAAAAGGACTGCCACCCCTGCACTAAGATTTGTCCCATGGTTCAACACACTTGCCCCTTTCCACCAGAGCCCCCAATCAACTTCATTCACCACATCACTATGCGTCTCCTGCAGAAACAACACCTGCCCTTTTCCACCAGAGCCCCCAATCAACTTCATTCACCACATCACTATGTGTCTCCTGCAGAAACAACACCTGCCCTTTCCACCAGAGCCCCCAATCAACTTCATTCACCACATCACTATGCGTCTCCTGCAGAAACAACACCTGCCCTTTCCACCAGAGCCCCCAATCAACTTCATTCACCACATCACTATGCGTCTCCTGCAGAAACAACACCTGCCCTTTCCACCAGAGCCCCCAATCAACTTCATTCACCACATCACTATGCGTCTCCTGCAGAAACAACACCTGCCCTTTCCACCAGAGCCCCCAATCAACTTCATTCACCACATCACTATGCGTCTCCTGCAGAAACAACACCTGCCCTTTCCACCAGAGCCCCCAATCAACTTCATTCACCACATCACTATGCGTCTCCTGCAGAAACAACACCTGCCCCTTTCCACCAGAGCCCCCAATCAACTTCATTCACCACATCACTATGCGTCTCCTGCAGAAACAACACCTGCCCTTTTCCACCAGAGCCCCCAATCAACTTCATTCACCACATCACTATGCGTCTCCTGCAGAAACAACACCTGCCCTTTCCACCAGAGCCCCCAATCAACTTCATTCACCACATCACTATGCGTCTCCTGCAGAAACAACACCTGCCCTTTCCACCAGAGCCCCCAATCAACTTCATTCACCACATCACTATGCGTCTCCTGCAGAAACAACACCTGCCCTTTCCACCAGAGCCCCCAATCAACTTCATTCACCACATCACTATGCGTCTCCTGCAGAAACAACACCTGCCCTTTCCACCAGAGCCCCCAATCAACTTCATTCACCACATCACTATGCGTCTCCTGCAGAAACAACACCTGCCCCTTTCCACCAGAGCCCCCAATCAACTTCATTCACCACATCACTATGCGTCTCCTGCAGAAACAACACCTGCCCTTTTCCACCAGAGCCCCCAATCAACTTCATTCACCACATCACTATGCGTCTCCTGCAGAAACAACACCTGCCCTTTTCCACCAGAGCCCCCAATCAACTTCATTCACCACATCACTATGCGTCTCCTGCAGAAACAACACCTGCCCTTTCCACCAGAGCCCCCAATCAACTTCATTCACCACATCACTATGTGTCTCCTGCAGAAACAACACCTGCCCTTTCCACCAGAGCCCCCAATCAACTTCATTCACCACATCACTATGCGTCTCCTGCAGAAACAACACCTGCCCCTTTCCACCAGAGCCCCCAATCAACTTCATTCACCACATCACTATGCGTCTCCTGCAGAAACAACACCTGCCCTTTCCACCAGAGCCCCCAATCAACTTCATTCACCACATCACTATGCGTCTCCTGCAGAAACAACACCTGCCCCTTTCCACCAGAGCCCCCAATCAACTTCATTCACCACATCACTATGCGTCTCCTGCAGAAACAACACCTGCCCCTTTCCACCAGAGCCCCCAATCAACTTCATTCACCACATCACTATGTGTCTCCTGCAGAAACACCACCTGCCCTTTTCCACCAGAGCCCCCAATCAACTTCATTCACCACATCACTATGCGTCTCCTGCAGAAACACCACCTGCCCTTTTCCACCAGAGCCCCCAATCAACTTCATTCACCACATCACTATGTGTCTCCTGCAGAAACAACACCTGCCCTTTTCCACCAGAGCCCCCAATCAACTTCATTCACCACATCACTATGTGTCTCCTGCAGAAACAACACCTGCCCTTTTCCACCAGAGCCCCCAATCAACTTCATTCACCACATCACTATGCGTCTCCTGCAGAAACAACACCTGCCCTTTTCCACCAGAGCCCCCAATCAACTTCATTCACCACATCACTATGCGTCTCCTGCAGAAACAACACCGGCCCTTTTCCACCAGAGCCCCCAATCAACTTCATTCACCACATCACTATGCGTCTCCTGCAGAAACAACACCTGCCCTTTTCCACCAGAGCCCCCAATCAACTTCATTCACCACATCACTATGCGTCTCCTGCAGAAACAACACCTGCCCTTTTCCACCAGAGCCCCCAATCAACTTCATTCACCACATCACTATGCGTCTCCTGCAGAAACAACACCTGCCCTTTCCACCAGAGCCCCCAATCAACTTCATTCACCACATCACTATGCGTCTCCTGCAGAAACAACACCTGCCCTTTCCACCAGAGCCCCCAATCAACTTCATTCACCACATCACTATGCGTCTCCTGCAGAAACAACACCTGCCCTTTCCACCAGAGCCCCCAATCAACTTCATTCACCACATCACTATGCGTCTCCTGCAGAAACAACACCTGCCCTTTTCCACCAGAGCCCCCAATCAACTTCATTCACCACATCACTATGCGTCTCCTGCAGAAACAACACCTGCCCTTTCCACCAGAGCCCCCAATCAACTTCATTCACCACATCACTATGCGTCTCCTGCAGAAACAACACCTGCCCTTTCCACCAGAGCCCCCAATCAACTTCATTCACCACATCACTATGCGTCTCCTGCAGAAACAACACCTGCCCTTTCCACCAGAGCCCCCAATCAACTTCATTCACCACATCACTATGTGTCTCCTGCAGAAACAACACCTGCCCTTTTCCACCAGAGCCCCCAATCAACTTCATTCACCACATCACTATGCGTCTCCTGCAGAAACAACACCTGCCCTTTTCCACCAGAGCCCCCAATCAACTTCATTCACCACATCACTATGCGTCTCCTGCAGAAACAACACCTGCCCTTTTCCACCAGAGCCCCCAATCAACTTCATTCACCACATCACTATGCGTCTCCTGCAGAAACAACACCTGCCCTTTTCCACCAGAGCCCCCAATCAACTTCATTCACCACATCACTATGCGTCTCCTGCAGAAACAACACCTGCCCTTTTCCACCAGAGCCCCCAATCAACTTCATTCACCACATCACTATGCGTCTCCTGCAGAAACAACACCTGCCCTTTTCCACCAGAGCCCCCAATCAACTTCATTCACCACATCACTATGCGTCTCCTGCAGAAACAACACCTGCCCTTTCCACCAGAGCCCCCAATCAACTTCATTCACCACATCACTATGCGTCTCCTGCAGAAACAACACCTGCCCTTTCCACCAGAGCCCCCAATCAACTTCATTCACCACATCACTATGCGTCTCCTGCAGAAACAACACCTGCCCTTTCCACCAGAGCCCCCAATCAACTTCATTCACCACATCACTATGCGTCTCCTGCAGAAACAACACCTGCCCTTTTCCACCAGAGCCCCCAATCAACTTCATTCACCACATCACTATGCGTCTCCTGCAGAAACAACACCTGCCCTTTCCACCAGAGCCCCCAATCAACTTCATTCACCACATCACTATGCGTCTCCTGCAGAAACAACACCTGCCCTTTCCACCAGAGCCCCCAATCAACTTCATTCACCACATCACTATGCGTCTCCTGCAGAAACAACACCTGCCCTTTCCACCAGAGCCCCCAATCAACTTCATTCACCACATCACTATGCGTCTCCTGCAGAAACAACACCTGCCCTTTTCCACCAGAGCCCCCAATCAACTTCATTCACCACATCACTATGCGTCTCCTGCAGAAACAACACCTGCCCTTTCCACCAGAGCCCCCAATCAACTTCATTCACCACATCACTATGCGTCTCCTGCAGAAACAACACCTGCCCTTTTCCACCAGAGCCCCCAATCAACTTCATTCACCACATCACTATGCGTCTCCTGCAGAAACAACACCTGCCCTTTCCACCAGAGCCCCCAATCAACTTCATTCACCACATCACTATGCGTCTCCTGCAGAAACAACACCTGCCCTTTCCACCAGAGCCCCCAATCAACTTCATTCACCACATCACTATGCGTCTCCTGCAGAAATACCTGTACTTTGTTTTGTTTTACATATTCACCCAACACACTCCTCTTTCTCGCATCTCTGGCGCCATTTATATTTAGCGAGCCTACCCAAAGAGTCTCCATAAGAAGTGGGAGAAAAGCCAGCAGAGAAATAGACCAATAGCAAAGCTCAAAAAGCCCCAGTGTCAGTAAGAAATTAAACATTTAAACAGTGTCTGAAGGTAAACCTTTACGCACTGTTGTGACCCACTTCCTCAACCTAAACCGTTTCCTGGGTGAGAGGACACCATGCCCCTCATTTCTCATAGCATGTTGTACTGATCTTACAAACTTTCTAGGATCAGGAAAAAAAGCCTCAAGATTCACTTTTTTCCCCTTAGTCTCATTCAGGAACCTTGTCAGTTCTCTCAATGTGTATTTAGACCCCTCTGGTTGACTGGCTGTCAGCTCCGGGCCAATTGAAGAGGAGTCTGAAAAAAATAACTCCTCATCCTCTTCCTCAGACTTACTTTCCTCCTCTTCTCTATCTCCCACCCTGACCACCTGCCCTTTCTCTCTGGTCAGGGGGCGTCACCCACAGCAACAGGCAACATTTCCATGGTGCCTTTGTCCACACCCTTTTTCCTTTTCCTCTTGACACCCTCCTCCTCCCCCCTAATCTCTTACACTTCCCCACTATACTCTCCACATCCACTAGAATAACCTGACTAGACGCAGTATCATCTGCACCACCCTCCATAGCATGACTAGGGCCAGCCTCAGCTACACCACCCTCCATAGCATGACTAGGGCCAGCCTCAGCTACACCACCCTCCATAGCATGACTAGGGCCAGCCTCAGCTACACCACCCTCCATAGCATGACTCGGCTCAGCATTATCTGCACCACCCTCCATAGCATGACTCGGCCCAGCATCATCTGCACCACCCTCCATAGCATGTCTAGGCCCAGCCTCAGCTACCCCACCATCTCTAGCCTGACTAGACCCAGCCTCTGCTTCTCCACCATCTCTAGCCTGACTAGACCCAGCCTCCACTACCCTACCATCTCTAGCCTGACTAGACCCAGCCTCTGCTTCTCCACCATCTCTAGCCTGACTAGACCCAGCCTCCACTACCCTACCATCTCTAGCCTGACTAGGCCCAGCCTCATCTACACCACCATCTCTAGACTGACTAGGCCCAGCCTCTGCTGTCTGCATCTCCTTACCCCCTGCATTTTGACCTCGATTTCCCCCACTTGCGCTTGCACCCTCACCTTGTCTATGGCCTTTATGTGGGCACGCAAAACTCTTGTGCCCCAAATCCCCACATTCAAAACACCGTAGACTATCTGTGCTGGCAAAACCTGCATAGAGCCCCTCCCCATGCCTCACTTTAAAATGCACATTTAGCTGTTGCTCATTATTGTTCAGAAACATAAACACTTGCCTCCTGAACGAAACAACGTGCTTAACGGCATCTGCCTGAAAACCTGCTGACAGTACACGGAAACCGCTAGCAAATTTACCAAAACGACTCAGCTCTTTCCTAATTTGATCATCCGTAATAAACGGAGGCAAATTTGCCACTACAACTCTTGTTGAAGGGGTAGAGAGAGGTGAAATTGACACCAACACATCCCTTACAAATATTCCGCTAGCAATTAGCCTACCGACCAAATTAGCCCTTTTCATGAACACAACCACAGCTTTGTTCATTCTAGAAGCAGAATGTATAAACTCAGCTCCTACCTGTTCACCGACCGCGAGCAGAACCTCCTCCACCTTAACTCCGTTCTCAGGAACACACCTGAATCCATGCTGTATCGACAGCGTCTCCTCCGCGCTAGGCTGAGAAGCCATTGCGCACACTACACCTTCCAACCCCCAGGAAAGTTACTCTGTCCTCTTCCACCCTAACTTTGAAAACAAAAATTGCATTAACCCTCCACCATAGAAAATAACATGTAAAGAAAAGAATCAAGAAAGTTAGTTAGGATAGAGCTTTCCACACCAAACACTCAAACTCCAAAAACTCCCAGCATGCACCGAGAGAGAGAGAGAGAGAGAGAGAGAGAGAGAGAGAGAGAGAGAGTGAAGAGAAAGAGAGGAGGGAGAGAGAGAGAGAGAGTGAAAGAGAAAGAGAAGAGGGAGAGAGGGCGAGAGAAAGGGGGAGTGAGGGAGAGAGAGAGGAAGAGAGGGAAAGAGAGATGGGCATTGAGAGAATGAGAGAATGAGAGAGAGTGGGAGAGAGAGAGAGAGAGAGTGAGAGAGAAAGAGAGAGAATGACAGAGTGAGAGAGTAAGGGAGAGAATGACAGACTGAGAAAGAGTGAGAGTGACAGAGTGAGAGAGAGAGTAAGAGAGTGAGAGAGAGAGAGAGAGAGAGAGAGTGAGAGAGCGAGAGAGAGAGAGAGAGAGAGAGAGAGAGTGAGAGAGCGAGAGAGAGAGAGAGAGAGAGAGAGAGAGAGAGAGAGAGAGAGTGACAGAGTGGCAGAGTGAGAGAGAGAGAGTAAGAGAGTGAGAGAGAGAGAGAGAGAGAGAGTGAGAGAGCGAGAGAGAGAGAGAGAGAGAGAGAGAGAGAGAGAGAGAGAGAGAGAGAGAGAGAGAGAGAGAATGACAGAGTGAGAGAGTAAGGGAGAGAATGACAGACTGAGAAAGAGTGAGAGAGAGTGACAGAGTGAGAGAGAGAGAGTAAGAGAGTGAGAGAGAGAGAGAGAGAGAGAGAGAGAGTGAGAGAGCGAGAGAGAGAGAGAGAGAGTGACAGTGGCAGAGTGAGAGAGAGAGAGTAAGAGAGAGAGAGAGAGAGTGACAGAGTGGCAGAGTGAGAGAGAGAGAGAGAGTGACAGAGTGGCAGAGTGAGAGACAGGTGAACTTCATGTTGTGCTTTGATCAACTCTTCTCCTCCCAGTAACAGTAATTTATCTGTGTTGCCGTCTAGCTCACTGTATCTACGATATCTCCCATTTATCACAGGTTCACTTTTATACCCTCCTCCAGACAGCTCTCTCTTCTTTCTCACTCTCTTTTAGGGCCCAGCATCCGCAAGTAGCCCATGGCTAAGCTTACAGACAGACAACGTTAAAACATGATGACAAAATGATGACATTTCTAGTCTGCTCACGACACTCCATATAATGCCCCTCCCCCATTTCTCTTTGTGTTGAAAATGTATGAGTTCAACAGCGATTCCCAAGCCAGAAAAGGCCAAAAGGCACTGAGCGAGAGATTACCCAGTCCAGGGAACGCTTATCAAGGAGAGCGAGAGAGAATGCTCTCCCCTTCAGTCATAATTGCTTTTCCGTCCAACACAGCAAGAGAGAGCAGGTGTGAGGGGAGAGAGAGAAAGACAGAGATAGAGAAAGAGACAGATAGAGACAGAGATAGAGAGAGAAAGACAGAGATAGAGAAAGAGACAAATAGAGACAGAGACAAAGAGAGAAAGACAGAGAGAGGCAAAACTCAGTAAGACAAAAATAATGGTGTTCCAAAAAAGGTCCAGTTGCCAGGACAACAAATACAAATTCCCTCTGGACACCGTTGCCCTAGAGCACACACAAAACTATACACACCTGGGCCTAAACATCAGCACCACAGGTAACTTCCACAAAGCTGTGAACCATCTGAGAGACAAGGCAAGAAGAGCCTTCTGTGCCATCAAAAGGGATATAAAATTCGACTTACCAATTAACTATGTACAGACTCAGTGAGCATAGCCTTGCTATTGAGAATGGCCGCCGTAGGCAGACCTGGCTCTCAAGAGAAGACAGCAGGTAGCCTAGTGGTTATAGTGTTCGACTAGTTACCGAAAGGTTGCTAGATCAAATCCCTGAGCTGACAAGGTACAAATCTGTCGCTCTACCCCTGAACAAGGCAGTTAACCCACTGTTTCCTAGGCCGTCATTATAAATAAGAATTAGTTCTTAACTGACTTGCCTAGTTAAATCAAGGTAAAAAAAAAAAAAGAGAAGACAGACCCTAAACAGAGAGTACACAGCAGCAGAATATCTGACCACTGTTACTGACCCAAAATTAAGGAAAGCTTTGACTATGTACAGACTCAGTGAGCATAGCCTTGCTATTGAGAAAGGCCGCCGTAGGCAGACATGGCTCTCAAGAGAAGACAGGCTATGTGCTCACTGCCCACAAAATGAGGTGGAAACTGAGCTGCACCTCCTGCCAAATGTATGACCATATTAAAGACACATATTTCCCTCAGATTATACAGATCCAAAAATAATTTGAAAATAAACTCCCATATCTACTGGGTGAAACACCACAGTGTGCCATCACAGCAGCAACATTTGTGACCTTTTGCCACCAGTGAAGAACAACCACCATTGTAAATACAACCCATATTTATGTCTATTCATATTCCCTTTTGTACCTTAACTATTTGCACATAATATGACACTTGAAATGTCTTTATTCTTTTGGAACTTTTGGATGTGTAATGTTTACTGGACATTTTTATTGTTTATTTCACTTTTGTTAATTATCTACTTGTTTTGGCAAGGTTAACATATGATTACCATGTCAATAAAGACTCAATCAGAGTGATGTTAGAGTCAATCAGAGTGATGTCATAGAGTCAATCAGAGTGATGTCATAGAGTTAAAGGCTTCATAAAGCCTTTGCAACCGGTGTGAAATGGATATCTAGTTAGCGTGGTGCGCGCTAATAGCATTTCAATCGGTGACGTCCCTCGCTCTGAGACCTTGAAGTAGTTGTTTCCTTTGTTCTGCAAGGCTTTTGTGGAGCAATGGGGTCGTTTTAGTTAGTTAGTTAGTGTTTCTGTAGGTTGGGGCTTTCATCAAGGTTAGTGTTTCTGTAGGTTGGGGGCTTTCATCAAGGTTAGTGTTTCTGTAGGTTGGGGGCTTTCATCAAGGTTAGTGTTTCTGTAGGTTGGGGGCTTTCATCAAGGTGTTTCTGTAGGTTGGGGGGCTTTCATCAAGGTGTTTCTGTAGGTTGGGGGCTTTCATCAAGGTATTTCTGTAGGTTGGGGGCTTTCATCAAGGTTAGTGTTTCTATAGGTTGGGGGCTTTCATCAAGGTGTTTCTTTAGGTTGGGGGCTTTCATCAAGGTTAGTGTTTCTATAGGTTGGGGGCTTTCATCAAGGTTAGTGTTTCTGTAGGTTGGGGGCTTTCATCAAGGTTAGTGTTTCTGTAGGTTGGGGGCTTTCATCAAGGTGTTTCTGTAGGTTGGGGGCTTTCATCAAGGTGTTTCTGTAGGTTGGGGGCTTTCATCAAGGCGTTTCTGTAGGTTGGGGGCTTTCATCAAGGTTAGTGTTTCTGTAGGTTGGGGGCTTTCATCAAGGTGTTTCTTTAGGTTGGGGGCTTTCATCAAGGTTAGTGTTTCTGTAGGTTGGGGGCTTTCATCAAGGTTAGTGTTTCTGTAGGTTGGGGGCTTTCATCAAGGTTAGTGTTTCTGTAGGTTGGGGGCTTTCATCAAGGTTAGTGTTTCTGTAGGTTGGGGGCTTTCATCAAGGTGTTTCTATAGGTTGGGGGCTTTCATCAAGGTGTTTCTGTAGGTTGGGGGCTTTCATCAAGGTGTTTCTGTAGGTTGGGGGCTTTCATCAAGGTTAGTGTTTCTGTAGGTTGGGGGCTTTCATCAAGGTGTTTCTTTAGGTTGGGGGCTTTCATCAAGGTTAGTGTTTCTGTAGGTTGGGGGCTTTCATCAAGGTTAGTGTTTCTTTAGGTTGGGGGCTTTCATCAAGGTTAGTGTTTCTGTAGGTTGGGGGCTTTCATCAAGGTGTTTCTTTAGGTTGGGGGCTTTCATCAAGGTTAGTGTTTCTGTAGGTTGGGGGCTTTCATCAAGGTTAGTGTTTCTTTAGGTTGGGGGCTTTCATCAAGGTTAGTGTGTCTGTAGGTTGGGGGCTTTCATCAAGGTTAGTGTTTCTGTTGGTTGGGGGGCTTTCATCAAGGTTAGTGTTTCTGTAGGTTGGGGGGCTTTCATCAAGGTGTTTCTGTAGGTTGGGGCTTTCATCAAGGTGTTTCTGTAGGTTGGGGCTTTCATCAAGGTGTTTCTGTAGGTTGGGGGCTTTCATCAAGGTTTGTGTTTCTGTTGGTTGAGGGCTTTCATCAAGGCTTGTATTTCTGTTGGTTGAGGGCTTTCCATCAAGGCTTGTATTTCTGTAGGTTGGGGGCTTTCTTCTGTAGGTTGGGGGCTTTCATCAAGGTTAGTGTTTCTTCCGGTTGAGGGCATTCATCAAGGCTTGTATTTCTGTAGGTTGGGGGCTTTCTTCTGTAGGTTGGGGGCTTTCATCTGTAGGTTGGAGGCTTTCATCAAGGTTAGTGTTTATGTAGATTGGGGGAAGAACAAAAACGATTCACAGCTTCCCAAACAATGTTTGGTCGATACACAGATTGTAACTGAGAGAACCTCCATTCTGAAAGTCTTGAACCAGCATTTTTTAGATGCAGGCACTTTATTTGAAAAGGTCAAAGGTATAATTGAGCCCCCTATGAGTTTACCTGACACCCCTGTGCTCTCCTTCACCATGTTCTCCTTTTCATCCTTCTCTGTTTCAGAAGTGTGTAAAGCCCTGAAAGAAATTGATGTAAAGAAATCCCCTGGTCCTGATGAACTAGACCCCCGCCTCCTACACCTACTGTAGCTGCAGACATCATTGCTCCCCCTGAACATGTATTTATAACCTCACGCTTGATGTTAAGGAAATCCCTAAGTTATGGAAATCTGCTTTTGTACTGCCTCTCCTGAAAGGTGGAGATCCCTCACTACTTGACAACTATCGACCCATATCAACATTGTCTATACTGTCAAATGTACTGGAGTCCTTAGTTAGTAGGCAGCTAAAGACCTACTTCCAAGAAAACAACATCTTAAATGGAATGCAATCAGGTTTTAGGTCTGGCCACAGCACTGTTTCAGCAACATTGAAGGTTTTAAAGGACATCCACTGTGCTCTTGATAAGAAGTTACATTGTGTGTCTGTTTTTATTGATTTGTCGAAGGCTTTTGACACCGTGGACCATGCTGTGTTAGTGCAAAGGTTAAAATTTTGTGGAATTACAGGTCATGCTCTAGATTGGTTTATAAAGTACCTATCACCATGTGTAATGGCGGATGGTTGTAAATCTTAGTCCATAGAGGTGTGCTCAGGTGTTCCGCAAGGTTCTATTTTGGGCCCACTGTTGTTCATTTTGTATGTCAACAACATTGGGGATCTTATTGAAACAGCGGGTGTTTGTTTTTATGCAGATGATACTGTGCTTTATTCACGTGGTAGTAGTTTATCTTTAGCTTTTGAAAATGCCCAAAGAGCATTTGACGTCATACAACAGAATCTGTATGATTTAAAGCTGATTCTAAATTTGGGTAAAACAAAATGCATGGTACTTTCAAATGCCAGGCATATTACTAATCATGTCATTGCTACATTGACTGGACATACTATAGAGCAAGTTAAAGTGTACAAATATTTGGGTGTGTGGGTTGATGATAAGCTGAGCTTCACTGTGCATGTAGAGAACTTGATAAGGAAGCTCAAGCTGAGAATAGGATTTTATTACCGGCATAAGGCTTGTTTTTCTCTGGAGGCCAGGAAGGGGCTGGTACGATGTACATTACTGTCGGTTTGAGATTGTAGTGATGTTATATATATGCAGGCCTCAGCCACTACCCTGAGAGCACTTGATTCAGTGCATCATGCAGCCCTCAGGTTCATTACAAATCAGAAACGTCTAACACATCATTGTGATCTCTACAGCGCTGTTGGCTGGTCGTCATTGACCTGCTTAAACACTGGTATACACTATTTTTAAGGCCATATTGGGTAAAATTACATTTTATCTCTGTTCTTTTTTAGTCAGGTCAGAAAATAAATATCAATTACAGTCCCATTTTGATTTGCTTCTAACAGTACTAGAAATTACAACAGGTCATGGTAGAAATAGTTTTAGTTACTCAGCTCCGTGGTCCTGGAATTCTCTCCTGAACATTTTAACATGTGATGATCTAGTTTCGTTGATGGAGTTTAAACACGTCATCGATGTATATATCATAGAAGACTGTAATTGATTTTAGGACAGCTGTTTTTAGTCAAGATGTAACATGTTTTTGTTGTTGCACTGTATGTGTGTTTATAGTTGTGTTTAATGTTGTGTTAGTGTCTGTAGTGTATGTTAGTGTATGTAAGTTGTTTTGTCTGAAACGTTGTTCCCCCTGCTGCTATTGGACCAGGTCTCTCTTGGAAAAGAGATGTTATCTCAATGAGAGAAAGCCTGTATAAATAAAGGATTTAAAAAAATACACATATACATATATATATATATAATATATAATGAGCCGTACCGTGAGGTTCTGGTCCCAGTCAGGGTCTTTAACAGAACACTATAATGAGCCGTACCATGAGGTTCTGGTCCCAGTCAGGGTCTTTAACAGAACACTATAATGAGCCGTACCGTGAGGTTCTGGTCCCAGTCAGGGTCTTTAACAGAACACTATAATGAGCCGTACCATGAGGTTCTGGTCCCAGTCAGGGTCTTTAACAGAACACTATAATGAGCCGTACCATGAGGTTCTGGTCCCAGTTAACAGAACACTATAATGAGCCGTACCATGAGGTTCTGGACCCAGTTAACAGAACACTATAATGAGCCGTACCATGAGGTTCTGGTCCCAGTTAACAGAACACTATAATGAGCCGTACCATGAGGTTCTGGACCCAGTTAACAGAACACTATAATGAGCCGTACCATGAGGTTCTGGACCCAGTTAACAGAACACTATAATGAGCCGTACCATGAGGTTCTGGACCCAGTTAACAGAACACTATAATGAGCCGTACCATGAGGTTCTGGACCCAGTTAACAGAACACTATAATGAGCCGTACCATGAGGTTCTGGACCCAGTTAACAGAACACTATAATGAGCCGTACCATGAGGTTCTGGACCCAGTTAACAGAACACTATAATGAGCCGTACCATGAGGTTCTGGACCCAGTTAACAGAACACTATAATGAGCCGTACCATGAGGTTCTGGACCCAGTTAACAGAACACTATAATGAGCCGTACCGTGAGGTTCTGGACCCAGTTAACAGAACACTATAATGAGCCGTACCATGAGGTTCTGGTCCCAGTTAACAGAACACTATAATGAGCCGTACCGTGAGGTTCTGGTCCCAGTCAGGGTCTTTAACAGAACACTATAATGAGCCGTACCATGAGGTTCTGGTCCCAGTTAACAGAACACTATAATGAGCCGTACCATGAGGTTTTGGACCCAGTTAACAGAACACTATAATGAGCCGTACCATGAGGTTCTGGTCCCAGTTAACAGAACACTATAATGAGCCGTACCATGAGGTTCTGGTCCCAGTTAACAGAACACTATAATGAGCCGTACCATGAGGTTCTGGACCCAGTTAACAGAACACTATAATGAGCCGTACCATGAGGTTCTGGACCCAGTTAACAGAACACTATAATGAGCCGTACCATGAGGTTCTGGACCCAGTTAACAGAACACTATAATGAGCCGTACCATGAGGTTCTGGACCCAGTTAACAGAACACTATAATGAGCCGTACCATGAGGTTCTGGACCCAGTAAACAGAACACTATAATGAGCCGTACCATGAGGTTCTGGACCCAGTTAACAGAACACTATAATGAGCCGTACCATGAGGTTTTGGACCCAGTTAACAGAACACTATAATGAGCCGTACCATGAGGTTCTGGACCCAGTTAACAGAACACTATAATGAGCCGTACCATGAGGTTCTGGTCCCAGTTAACAGAACACTATAATGAGCCGTACCATGAGGTTCTGGACCCAGTTAACAGAACACTATAATGAGCCGTACCATGAGGTTCTGGACCCAGTTAACAGAACACTATTATGAGCCGTACCATGAGGTTCTGGACCCAGTAAACAGAACACTATAATGAGCCGTACCATGAGGTTCTGGACCCAGTTAACAGAACACTATAATGAGCCGTACCATGAGGTTCTGGACCCAGTTAACAGAACACTATAATGAGCCGTACCATGAGGTTCTGGACCCAGTTAACAGAACACTATAATGAGCCGTACCATGATTGTTCTGGACCCAGTTAACAGAACACTATAATGAGCCGTACCATGAGGTTCTGGACCCAGTTAACAGAACACTATAATGAGCCGTACCATGAGGTTCTGGACCCAGTTAACAGAACACTATAATGAGCCGTACCATGAGGTTCTGGACCCAGTTAACAGAACACTATAATGAGCCGTACCATGATTGTTCTGGACCCAGTTAACAGAACACTATAATGAGCCGTACCATGAGGTTCTGGACCCAGTTAACAGAACACTATAATGAGCCGTACCATGAGGTTCTGGACCCAGTTAACAGAACACTATAATGAGCCGTACCATGAGGTTCTGGTCCCAGTTAACAGAACACTATAATGAGCCGTACCATGAGGTTCTGGACCCAGTTAACAGAACACTATAATGAGCCGTACCATGAGGTTCTGGACCCAGTTAACAGAACACTATAATGAGCCGTACCATGAGGTTCTGGACCCAGTTAACAGAACACTATAATGAGCCGTACCATGAGGTTCTGGACCCAGTTAACAGAACACTATAATGAGCCGTACCATGAGGTTCTGGACCCAGTAAACAGAACACTATAATGAGCCGTACCATGAGGTTCTGGACCCAGTTAACAGAACACTATAATGAGCCGTACCATGAGGTTTTGGACCCAGTTAACAGAACACTATAATGAGCCGTACCATGAGGTTCTGGACCCAGTTAACAGAACACTATAATGAGCCGTACCATGAGGTTCTGGTCCCAGTTAACAGAACACTATAATGAGCCGTACCATGAGGTTCTGGACCCAGTTAACAGAACACTATAATGAGCCGTACCATGAGGTTCTGGACCCAGTTAACAGAACACTATTATGAGCCGTACCATGAGGTTCTGGACCCAGTAAACAGAACACTATAATGAGCCGTACCATGAGGTTCTGGACCCAGTTAACAGAACACTATAATGAGCCGTACCATGAGGTTCTGGACCCAGTTAACAGAACACTATAATGAGCCGTACCATGAGGTTCTGGACCCAGTTAACAGAACACTATAATGAGCCGTACCATGATTGTTCTGGACCCAGTTAACAGAACACTATAATGAGCCGTACCATGAGGTTCTGGACCCAGTTAACAGAACACTATAATGAGCCGTACCATGAGGTTCTGGACCCAGTTAACAGAACACTATAATGAGCCGTACCATGAGGTTCTGGACCCAGTTAACAGAACACTATAATGAGCCGTACCATGATTGTTCTGGACCCAGTTAACAGAACACTATAATGAGCCGTACCATGAGGTTCTGGACCCAGTTAACAGAACACTATAATGAGCCGTACCATGAGGTTCTGGACCCAGTTAACAGAACACTATAATGAGCCGTACCATGAGGTTCTGGTCCCAGTTAACAGAACACTATAATGAGCCGTACCATGAGGTTCTGGACCCAGTTAACAGAACACTATAATGAGCCGTACCATGAGGTTCTGGACCCAGTTAACAGAACACTATAATGAGCCGTAACATGAGGTTCTGGACCCAGTTAACAGAACACTATAATGAGCCGTACCATGAGGTTCTGGACCCAGTTAACAGAACACTATAATGAGCCGTACCATGAGGTTCTGGACCCAGTAAACAGAACACTATAATGAGCCGTACCATGAGGTTCTGGACCCAGTTAACAGAACACTATAATGAGCCGTACCATGAGGTTTTGGACCCAGTTAACAGAACACTATAATGAGCCGTACCATGAGGTTCTGGACCCAGTTAACAGAACACTATAATGAGCCGTACCATGAGGTTCTGGTCCCAGTTAACAGAACACTATAATGAGCCGTACCATGAGGTTCTGGACCCAGTTAACAGAACACTATAATGAGCCGTACCATGAGGTTCTGGACCCAGTTAACAGAACACTATTATGAGCCGTACCATGAGGTTCTGGACCCAGTAAACAGAACACTATAATGAGCCGTACCATGAGGTTCTGGACCCAGTTAACAGAACACTATAATGAGCCGTACCATGAGGTTCTGGACCCAGTTAACAGAACACTATAATGAGCCGTACCATGAGGTTCTGGACCCAGTTAACAGAACACTATAATGAGCCGTACCATGATTGTTCTGGACCCAGTTAACAGAACACTATAATGAGCCGTACCATGAGGTTCTGGACCCAGTTAACAGAACACTATAATGAGCCGTACCATGAGGTTCTGGACCCAGTTAACAGAACACTATAATGAGCCGTACCATGAGGTTCTGGACCCAGTTAACAGAACACTATAATGAGCCGTACCATGATTGTTCTGGACCCAGTTAACAGAACACTATAATGAGCCGTACCATGATTGTTCTGGACCCAGTTAACAGAACACTATAATGAGCCGTACCATGAGGTTCTGGACCCAGTTAACAGAACACTATAATGAGCCGTACCATGAGGTTCTGGACCCAGTTAACAGAACACTATAATGAGCCGTACCATGAGGTTCTGGACCCAGTTAACAGAACACTATAATGAGCCGTACCATGAGGTTCTGGACCCAGTTAACAGAACACTATAATGAGCCGTACCATGAGGTTTTGGACCCAGTTAACAGAACACTATAATGAGCCGTACCATGAGGTTCTGGACCCAGTTAACAGAACACTATAATGAGCCGTACCATGAGGTTCTGGACCCAGTTAACAGAACACTATAATGAGCCGTACCATGAGGTTCTGGACCCAGTTAACAGAACACTATAATGAGCCGTACCATGAGGTTCTGGACCCAGTTAACAGAACACTATAATGAGCCGTACCATGAGGTTCTGGACCCAGTTAACAGAACACTATAATGAGCCGTACCATGAGGTTCTGGACCCAGTTAACAGAACACTATAATGAGCCGTACCATGAGGTTCTGGACCCAGTTAACAGAACACTATAATGAGCCGTACCACGAGGTTCTGGACCCAGTTAACAGAACACTATAATGAGCCGTACCATGAGGTTCTGGACCCAGTTAACAGAACACTATAATGAGCCGTACCATGAGGTTCTGGACCCAGTTAACAGAACACTATAATGAGCCGTACCATGAGGTTCTGGACCCAGTTAACAGAACACTATAATGAGCCGTACCATGAGGTTCTGGACCCAGTTAACAGAACACTATAATGAGCCGTACCATGAGGTTTCTGGACCCAGTTAACAGAACACTATAATGAGCCGTACCATGAGGTTCTGGACCCAGTTAACAGAACACTATAATGAGCCGTACCATGAGGTTCTGGACCCAGTTAACAGAACACTATAATGAGCCGTACCATGAGGTTCTGGACCCAGTTAACAGAACACTATAATGAGCCGTACCATGAGGTTCTGGACCCAGTTAACAGAACACTATAATGAGCCGTACCATGAGGTTCTGGACCCAGTTAACAGAACACTATAATGAGCCGTACCATGAGGTTCTGGACCCAGTTAACAGAACACTATAATGAGCCGTACCATGAGGTTCTGGACCCAGTTAACAGAACA
>NW_022261983.1:22737297-22744797 GCF_002021735.2 Oncorhynchus kisutch
GGGAGAGGGAGTGAGAGTGAGGGGGAGAAGAGGGCTCTGTGACTTTGAAAACTTGATGTTGGTAAGAAGCCAGCAGCATACCACTGCTGGCTTGCTTCTGAAGCTAAGCAGGTGTTGGTCTGGTCGGTCCCTGATGGGAGACCAGATGCTGCTGGAAGTGGTGTTGGGAGGGCCAGTAGGAGGGACTCTGGCCTCTGAAGCTAAGCAGGGTTGGTCCTGGTTGGTCCCTGGATGGGAGACCAGATGGTGTTGGAGGGCCAAGAAGTAGGCACCCTTTCCTCTGGTCTACAGAAATATCCCAAAACCCAGAGAAGTGATTGGTGACAATGTACTCTTTATTTAACTAGGCAAGTCAGTTAAGAACAATTCTTATTTACAATGACGGCCAAACCCGGACGACGCTGAGCCAATTGTGCGCCGCCCTATGGGACTCCCAATCACGGCCCGGTTGTGATACAGTCTGGATTCAAACCAGGTTGTCTGTGTGACGCCTCTAGCACTGAGATGCAGTGTCTTAGATCTCTGGGCCACTTGGGAGCCACATTGCCCTGTGTAGCGGTTCTGTCTTCGATGGACGTTAAACGGGTGTCCTGACTCTCTGAGGTCATTAGGCACTTATCGTAAGACTAGTTTTGTTAACCCTGGTGACCTGGCTAAATTCCCAATCTGGCCCTCAAACCATCACGGTCACATAATAATCCCCAGTTTACAATTGTCTCATTCATCCCCCTCCTCTCCCCTGTAACTATTCCCCAGGTTGTTGTCTAATCATTCCTCCTCTCCCCTGTAACTATTCCCCAGGTCGCTGTCTAATCATTCCTCCTCTCCCCTGTAACTATTCCCCAGGTCATTGTCTAATCATTCCTCCTCTCCCCTGTAACTATCCCCCAGGTATTTAACTAATCATTCCTCCTCTCCCTGTAACTATTCCCCAGGTCGTTGTCTAATCATTCCTCCTCTCCCCTGTAACTATTCCCCAGGTCGTTGTCTAATCATTCCTCCTCTCCCCTGTAACTATTCCCCAGGGCGTTTTCTAATCCCCCTCCTCTCCCCTGTAACTATCCCCCAGGTCGTTGTCTAATCATTCCTCCCTCTCCCCTGTAACTATTTCCCAGGTCGTTGTCTAATCATTCCTCCTCTCCCCTGTAACTATCCCCCAGGTCGGTTGTCTAATCATACCTCCTCTCCCCTGTAACTATTCCCCAGGTCGTTGTCTAATCATTCCTCCTCTCCCCTGTAACTATTCCCCAGGTCGTTGTCTAATCATTCCTCCTCTCCCCTGTAACTATTCCCAGGTCGTTGTCTAATCATTCCTCCTCTCCCCTGTAACTATTCCCCAGGGCGTTGTCTAATCATACCTCCTCTCCCCTGTAACTATTCCCCAGGTCGTTGTCTAATCATTCCTCCTCTCCCCTGTAACGATTCCCCAGGTCGTTGTCTAATCATACCTCCTCTCCCCTGTAACTATTCCCCAGGTCGTTGTCTAATCATACCTCCTCTCCCCTGTAACTATTCCCCAGGTCGTTGTCTAATCATTCCTCCTCTCCCCTGTAACTATTCCCCAGGTCGTTGTCTAATCCCCCTCCTCTCCCCTGTAACTATTCCCCAGGTCGTTGTCTAATCCCCCTCCTCTCCCCTGTAACTATTCCCCAGGTCGTTGTCTAATCATTCCTCTTCTCCCCTGTAACTATTCCCCAGGTCGTTGTCTAATCCCCCTCCTCTCCCCTGTAACTATTCCCCAGGTCGTTGTCTAATCCCCCTCCTCTCCCCTGTAACTATTCCCCAGGTCGTTGTCTAATCCCCCTCCTCTCCCCCTGTAACTATTCCCCAGGTCGTTGCTGCAAATTAGAACGTGTTCTCAGTCAACTTACCTGGTGAAATAATGGATACATTTTTTTTTTTTACTTGAGGTTGGGGAAGAAACTGTGTTTTATAATTGTGATGTTGTGCTGTGGATTGATGGCTGCTGTACCAAGGAGAACAACACCATCTGTACCAAGGAGAACTACACCATCTGTACCAAGGAGAACAACACCATCTGAACAGCCAGAAGAGGACTGGTCACCCCTCATCTCTCTCTCTCTCCTCTCTATTCTCTCCCTCTCTCTCTCCCTCTCTCTCTCCCCTCTCTCTCTCTTCTCTCCCTCTCTCTCTCTCTCTCTCTCTCTCTTTCCCTCCCTCTCTCCCCCATCCTTCTTTCTCTTTATTCTCTCTCCTAATCTTGATTAGATTTATACATAAAGTCTTAGAGGTGTGTGTGTGTGTGTGTGTGTGTGTGTGTGTGTGTGTGTGTGTGTGTGTGTGTGTGTGTGTGTGTGTGTGTGTGTGTGTGTGTGTGTGTGTGTGTGTGTGTGTGTGTGTGTGTGTGTGTGTGTGTGTGTGTGTGTGTGTGTGGGAAACATAATTATCTGTGAGAGGGTGTCAGCTATCTACAGGAGAGGGAAACATAGTTATCTGTGAGAGGGTGTCAGCTATCTACAGGAGAGGGAAACATAGTTATCTGTGAGAGGGTGTCAGCTATCTACAGGAGAGGGAAACATAGTTATCTGTGAGAGGGTGTCAGCTATCTACAGGAGAGGGAAACATAGTTATCTGTGAGAGGGTGTCAGCTATCTACAGGAGAGGGAAACATAGTTATCTGTGAGAGGGTGTCCTCTATCTACAGGAGAGGGAAACATAGTTATCTGTGAGAGGGTGTCAGCTATCTACAGGAGAGGGTTAGAAGCATCTGAAATCCTGTTCAGTAGATCTAAATGTGAATAGCTTTAAGTCTCCTAGGTGTCAATAGGTTTGTCTCCTCAATGTCAATAGCTTTATGTACAGGAGAAGAAATGATGTGATCAGCTATGAAAAGCCAACTGACATTTGCCTGTTGCACCCTCGACAACTACTGTGGTTACTATTATTTGACCATGCTGGTCATTTATGAACATTTGAACATCTTGGCCATGTTCTGTTATAATCTCCACCCGGCACAGCCAGAAGAGGACTGGCCACCCCTCATAGCCTGGTTCCTCTTGTTGTGGAATAATCAGAATTGGTTGGTAACATAGGTAAGATGTTTTATATTCATCATATGTTTGTAAGTTACTTCTCATCAGAATGTGTTTGTATAATACTGTGGCGGAGTTGCAGTATCTGTTCTATGTCAGGACTAAGTTGCTTGGGCCGCAGAGAGGGGAGAGGTCAAGGTGTCATTATATGTTTACACATCTTTTGCTCCACTGTGTCTGTGCCAGTCACTCCCTACTTTTCCCATCGGGGATGGCAGTGTCTGGAATCATTCTATCCTCTCCGTGAGCTTGTCCAGGATTGGTTGTATTTAGAGTTGGTTGTATCTAAATGACAATTTGATATATGCCTGTTGATATGGAGGATTGGTTTATGGTTCTAGGTTTGAGAAAGGAGACAAAGCTGAATGATTTATTATGTCTATGCTGTCTGACTATGTGTGTTCTTTGCTATTAAAGGATCGCAGTTGCAATGTAGAAGGGGCTCTCAGAGAATTCATTGAGAGACACTGAATTTATCTGAGAGTCACAGGATTGTGATAGAGCTCATATAATTAAAGATGGACTTCGATAACTAACTCTGACTTGTGTTGTGGTTTGCTCCCATGATTTGGTAAATAGAGGAAATTTCCACGACACAGCTTCTCCATCCATATAAGGATCTATCATATCTCAGAGCCTGGTTCCGCTCTACCTGACACAGCCAGAAGAGGACTGGCCACCCCTCATAGCCTGGTTCCTCTCTACCCGGCACAGCCAGAAGAGGACTGGCCACCCCTCACAGCCTGGTTCCGCTCTACCTGACACAGCCAGAAGAGGACTGGCCACCCCTCAGAGCCTGGTTCCTCTCTACCCGGTACAGCCAGAAGAGGACTGGCCACCCCTCATAGCCTGGTTCCTCTCTACCCGGTACAGCCAGAAGAGGACTGGCCACCCCTCATTGCCTGGTTCCTCTCTACCCGGTACAGCCAGAAGAGGACTGGCCACCCCTCATAGCCTGGTTCCTCTCTACCCGGTACAGCCAGAAGAGGACTGGCCACCCCTCATAGCCTGGTTCCTCTCTACCCGGTACAGCCAGAAGAGGACTGGCCACCCCTCATAGCCTGGTTCCTCTCTACCCGGTACAGCCAGAAGAGGACTGGCCACCCCTCATAGCCTGGTTCCTCTCTACCCGGCACAGCCAGAAGAGGACTGGTCACCCCTCACAGCCTGGTTCCTCTCTACCCGGCACAGCCAGAAGTGGACTGGCCACCCCTCATAGCCTGGTTCCTCTCTACCCGGCACAGCCAGAAGAGGACTGTCCACCCCTCATAGCCTGGTTCCTCTCTACCCGGCACAGCCAGAAGAGGACTGGCCCACCCCACATAGCCTGGTTCCTCTCCACCCGGCACAACCAGAAGAGGACTGGCCACCCCACATAGCCTGGTTCCTCTCCACCCGGCACAGCCAGAAGAGGACTGGCCATCCCTCATAGCCCTTAGCAGTGGTACAGTTGAAGTCTGAAGTTTACATAGACCTTAACCAAATACATTTAAACTCAGTTTTTCACAATTCCTGACATTTAATCCTAGTAAAAGTGACCTGCTTTAGGTCAGTTAGGATCACCACTTTATTTTACGAATGTGAAATGTCAGAATAATAGAACAGAGAACAATTTATTTCAGCTTTTATTTCTTTCATCACATTCCCAGTAGGTCAGAAGTTTACATACACTCAATTAGTATTTGGTAGCATTGCCTTTAAATTGTTTAGCTTGGGTCAAATGTTTCGGGTAGCTTTCCACAAGCTTCTCACAATAAGTTGGGTGAATTTTGGCCCGTTCCTCCTGACAGAGCTGGTGTAACTGAGTCAGGTTTGTAGGCCTCCTTGCTCCCACACGCTTTTTCAGTTCTGCCCACAAATGTTCTTTTGGATTGAGGTCAGGGCTTTGTGATGGCCACTCCAATACCTGTACTTTGTGGTCCTTAAGCCATTTTGCCACAACTTTGTAAGCATGCTTGGGGTCATTGTCCATTTGGAAAACCCATTTGCGACCAAACTTTAACTCCCTGACTGATGTCTTGAGATGTTGCTTCAATATATCCACATAATTTTCATTCCTCATGTTGCCATCTATTTTGTGAAGTGCACCAGTCCCACCTGCAGCAAGGCACCCCCACAACATGATGCTGCCACCCCCGTGCTTCACGGTTGGGATGGTGTTCGTCGACTTGCAAGCCTCCCTCTTTTTCCTCCAAACATAACGATGGTCATATTGGCCAAACAGTTCTATTTTTGTTTCATCAGACCAGAGGACATTTCTCCAACAAGTATGATCTTTGTCCCCATGTGCAGTTGCAAACCGGAGTCTGGCTTTTTTATGGCGGTTTTGGAGTAGTGGCTTCTTCCTTGCTGAGCGGCGTTTCAGGTTATGTCGATATAGGACTCGTTTTACTATGGATATAGATACTTTTGTACCTGTTTCCTCCAGCATCTTCACAAGGTCCTTTGCTGCTGTTCTGGGATTGATTTGCACTTTTCACACCAAAGTACGTTCATCTCTAGGAGACAGAACGCGTCTCCTTCCTGAGCAGTATGACGGCTGCATGGTCCCATGGTGTTTATACTTGCGTACTATTGTTTGTACAGATGAACGCTGTACCTTCAGGCGTTTGGAAATTGCTCACAAGGGTGAACCAGACCTGCGGAGATCTACAATTTTGTCTGATTTTACATTTTTTCCCATGATGTCAAGCAAAGAGGCACTGAGTTTGAAGGTAGGTCTTGAAATACATCCACAGGTGCACCTCAATTAGCCTATCAGAAGCTTCTAAAGCCATGACATCATTTTCTGAAATTTGCTGTTTAAAGGCACACTGTTTAAACTTAGTGTATGTAAACTTCTGACCCACTGGAATTGTGATTCAGTGAATTATAAGTGAAATAATCTGTCTGTAAACAGTTGTTGGAAAAATTACTTGTTTTCATGCACAAAGTAGATGTCCTAACCGACTTGCCAAAACTATAGTTTGTTAGTGGAGTGGTTGAAAAACGAATTTTAATGACTCCAACCTAAGTGTATGTTTTAAAAAATATATATATTTAACCTTTATTTAAGTAGGCAAGTCAGTTAAGAACAAATTCTTACTTTCAATGACAGCCTAGGAACAGTGGGTTAACTGACTTGTTCAGGGGCAGAATGACAGATTTGTACCTTGTCAGCTCTGGGATTTGATCTTGCAACCTTTCGGTTACTAGTTCAAACCACTAGGCTACCTGCCGGCCCTGTCTAAACTTCCAACTTCAACTGTATATTGGCCATATACCACACCCCCTCTGGCCTTATTGGTTAACTATAGACCACACCCCCTCTGGCCTTATTGGTTAAATATAGACCACACCCCCTCTGGCCTTATTGGTGAACTATAGACCACACCCCCTCTGGCCTTATCAGTTAAATATAGACCACATCCCCTCTGGCCTTTTTGGTTAACTATAGACCACAACCCCTCTGGCCTTATTGGTTAAATATAGACCACACCCCCTATGAACTTATTGGTTAAATATATACCACAACCCCTCTGGCCTTATTGGTTAACTATAGACCACACCCCCTCTGGCCTTATTGGTTAACTATAGACCACACCCCCTCTGGCCTTATTGTTTAACTATAGACCACACCCCCTCTGGCCTTATTGGTTAACTATAGACTACACCCCCTCTGGCATTATTGGTTAACTATAGACCACACCCCCAGTCCCAGCCATAGGATATTCCCTGATACAGACCACACCCCCAGTCCCAGCCATGGGATATTCCCTGATACAGACCACACCCCCAGTCCCAGCCATAGGATATTCCCTGATATAGACCACACCCCCAGTACCAGCCATAGGATATTTTCTGATATAGACCACGCCCCCAGTCCCAGCCATAGGATATTCCCTGATACAGACCACACCCCCAGTCCCAGCCATAGGATATTCCTGATACAGACCACACCCCCAATCCCAGCCATAGGATATTTCCTGATATAGACCACACCCCCAGTCCCAGCCATAGGATATTTCCTGATATAGACCAAACCCCCAGTCCCAGCTATAGGATATTCCCTGATACAGACCACACCCCCAGTCCCAGCCATAGGATATTCCCTGATATAGTCCACACCCCCAGTCCCAGCCATTGGATATTTCCTGATATAGACCACACCCCCAGTCCCAGCCATAGGATATTCCCTGATACAGACCACACCCCCAGTCCCAGCCATAGGATATTCCCTGATACAGACCACACCCCCAGTCCCAGCCATTGGATATTTCCTGATATAGACCACACCCCCAGTCCCAGCCATAGGATATTCCCTGATATAGTCCACACCCCCAGTCCCAGCCATAGGATATTCCCTGACACAGACCACACCCCCAGTCCCAGCCATAGGATATTCCCTGATACAGACCACACCCCCAGTCCCAGCCATAGGATATTTCCTGATATAGACCACACCCCC
>NW_022261983.1:22749797-22813577 GCF_002021735.2 Oncorhynchus kisutch
AAGCCTTCACTATATCATCCTGGAATATACCAGGCCTGAGGTCATCTGCCTTTGGCCTAAAGAGCAGGAACCTGGACTTCATCAAAGAAATCAGAAATACAGACATTGTCATCCTGCAAGAAACCTGGTATAGAGGAGACAGACCCACTGGTTACCCTCTAGGTTACAGAGAGCTGGTAGTCCCATCCACCAAACTACCAGGTGTGTGGTATAGAGGAGATGGACCCACTGGTTGCCCTCTAGGTTACAGAGAGCTGGTAGTCCCATCCACCACACTACCAGGTGGGTGGTATAGAGGAGATGGACCCACTGGTTACCCTCTAGGTTACAGAGAGCTGGTATAGAGGAGATGAACCCACTGGTTATCCTCTAGGTTACAGAGAGCTGGTAGTCCCATCCACCACACTACCAGGTTGGTGGTATAGAGGAGACAGACCCACTGGTTGCCTTCTAAGTTACAGAGAGCTGGTAGTCCCATCCACCACACTACCAGGTTGGTGGTATAGAGGAGACAGACCCACTGGTTGCCTTCTAAGTTACAGAGAGCTGGTAGTCCCATCCACCAAACTACCAGGTGTGAAACAGGGAAGGGACTCAGGGGGTATGCTATTTTGGTATAGAGCAGACCTAACTTATTCCATAAAATTAATCAAAACAGGAACATTTTACATTTGGCTAGAAATTCAAAAGGAAATGATCTCAATAGAGAAAAATGTCCTCCTGTGTGCTACCTATATCCCCCCACTATATCCCCCCACTAGAATCCCCATAACTTTAATGAAGACAGCTTCTCCATCCTGGAGGGGGAAATCAATCATTTCCAGGCCCAGGGACATGTACTAGTCTGTGGCGACCTAAATGCCAGAACCGGACAAGAACCTGACACCCTCAGCACACAGGGGGACAAACACCTGCCTGGAGGTGACAGCATTCCCTCTCACATATGCCCCCCTAGGCACAACTATGACAAAACAACCAACAAAAACGGGTCACAACTCCTGCAGCTCTGTCACACGCTGGGTATGTACATAGTCAATGGTAGGCTTCGAGGGGACTCCTATGGTAGGTACACATATAGCTCATCTCTTGGCAGTAGTACTGTAGATTACTTTATCACTGACCTCAACCCAGAGTCTCTCAGAGCGTTAACAGTCAGCCCACTGACACCCCTATCAGATCACAGCAACATCACAGTCTACTTGAACAGAGCAATACTCAATCATGAGGCATCAAAGCCAAAGGAACTGAATAATATTAAGAAATTCACAGGTGGAAGGAAATCAGTGTGGAAACCTACCAAAAAACTATTAGGCAACAACAAATTCAATCCCTTCTAGACAATTTCCTGGACAAAACGTTCCACTGTAATAGTGAAGGTGTAAACTTGGCAGTAGAAAATCTTAACTGTATATTTGACCTCTCAGCTTCCCTATCAAATCTAAAAATCTCAAATAGAAAACCGAAGAAAAATGAACAACAATGACAAATGGTTTGATGAAGAATGCAAAAATATAAGAATGAAATTGAGAAACCTGTCCAACCAAAAACATAGAGACCCGGAAAACCCAGAAAACCTGAGTCTACGCCTTCACTATGGTGAATCACTAAAACAATACAGAAATACACTATGGAAAAAGAAGGAACAGCACGTCAGAAATCAGCTCAATGTAATTGAAGAATCCATAGATTCTAACCACTTCTGGGGAAATTGGAAAACACTAAACAAACAACAACACGAAGAATTATCTATCCAAAATGGAGATGTATGGGTAAACCACTTCTCCAATCTTTTTGGCCCTATAACAAAGAACAAAGAGCAAAAACATATACATGATCAAATACAAATCTTAGAATCAACTATTAAAGACTACCAGAACCCACTGGATTCTCCAATTACCTTGAACGAGTTACAGGACAAAATAAAAACCCTCCAACCCAAAAAGGCCTGTGGTGTTGATGGTATCCTCAATGAAATGATCAAATATACAGACAACAAATTCCTATTGGCTATACTAAAACTCTTTAACATCATCCTTAGCTCTGGCATCTTCCCCAATATTTGGAACCAAGGACTGTTCACCCCAATCCACAAAAGTGGAGACAAATTTGACCACAATAACTACCGTGGAATATGCGTCAACAGTAACCTTGGGAAAATCCTCTGCATTATCATTAACAGCAGACTCATACATTTCCTCAATGAAAACAATGTACTGAGCAAATGTCAAATAGGCTTTTTGCCAAATTACCGTACGACAGACCACGTATTCACCCTGCACACCCTAGTTGACAACCAAACAAACCAAAACAAAGGCAAAGTCTTCTCATGCTTTGTTGATTTCAAAAAAGCCTTCGACTCAATTTGGCATGAGGGTCTGCTATACAAACTGATGGAAAGTGGTGTTGCGGGTAAAACATAAGACATTATAAAATCCATGTACACAAACAACAAGTGTGCGGTTAAAATTGGCAAAAAACACACACATTTCTTCACACAGGGTCGTGGGGTGAGACAGGGATGCAGCTTAAGCCCCACCCTCTTCAACATATATATCAACGAATTGGCGCGGGCACTAGAAAAGTCTGCAGCACCCGGCCTCACCCTACTAGAATCCGAAGTCAAATGTCTGCTGTTTGCTGATGATCTGGTGCTTCTGTCACCAACCAAGGATGGCCTACAGCAGCACCTAGATCTTCTGCACAGATTCTGTCAGACCTGGGCCCTGGACATTAAATCTCAGTAAGACCAAATAAATGGTGTTCCAAAAAAAGATCCAGTCACCAGGACCACAAATACAAATTCCATCTAGACACTGTTGCCCTAGAGCACACAAAAAACTATACATACCTTGGCCTAAACATCAGCGCCACAGGTAACTTCCACAAAGCTGTGAACGATCTGAGAGACAAGGCAAGAAGGGCATTCTATGCCATCAAAAGGAACCTACATTTCAACATACCAATTAGGATTTGGCAAAAAATACTTGAATCAGTCATAGAGCCCATTGCCCTTTATGGTTGTGAGGTCTGTGGTCCGCTCACCAACCAAGACTTCACAAAATGGGACAAACACCAAATTGAGACTCTGCACGCAGAATTCTGCAAAAATATCCTCCGTGTACAACGTAGAACACCAAATAATGCATGCAGAGCAGAATTAAGCCGATACCCACTAATGATCAAAATCCAGAAAAGAGACGTTAAATTCTATAACCACCTAAAAGGAAGCGATCCCCAAACCTTCCATAACAAAGCCATCACCTACAGAGAGATGAACCTGGAGAAGAGTCCCCTAAGCAAGCTGGTCCTGGGGCTCCGTTCACAAACACCCTAAAACAGCAGCACAATTAGACCCAACCAAATCATGAGAAAACAAAAAGATAATTACTTGACACATTGGAAAGAATTAACAAAAAAAACTAGAATGCTATTTGGCCCTAAACAGAGAGTACACAGCGGCAGAATATCTGACCACTGTGACTGACCCAAAATTAAGGAAAGCTTTGACTATGTACAGACTCAGTGAGCATAGCCTTGCTATTGAGAAAGGCCGCCGTAGGCAGACATGGCTCTCAAGAGAAGACAGGCTATGTGCTCACTGCCCACAAAATGAGGTGGAAACTGAGCTGCACTTCCTAACCTCCTGCCCAATGTATGACCATATTAGAGAGACATATTTCCCTCAGATTACACAGATCCACAAAGAATTCGAAAACAAATCCAATTTTGAAAAACTCCCATATCTCCTGGGTGAAATTCCAAAGTGTGCCATCACAGCAGCAAGATTTGTGACCCGTTGCCACAAGAAAAGGGCAACCAGTGAAGAACAAACACCATTGTAAATACAACCCATATTTATGCTTATTTATTTTCCCTTGTGTCCTTTAACCATTTGTACATTGTTAAAACACTGTATATATATATATAATATGACATTTGTAATGTCTTTATTGTTTTGAAACTTCTGTATGTGTAATGTTTACTGTTAATTTTAATTGTTTATTTCACTTTTGTATATTATCTACCTCACTTGTTTTGGCAATGTTAACAAATGTTTCCCATGACAATAAAGCCCCTTGAATTGAGAGGGAGGGAGAGAGAGAGTGAGAGAGTGAGGGAGAGAGAGAGCTACCGGAGGAACACACACACAATCACATAGACAGTCAAACACACAACAGAGATGTTGACAGATCACCGAGATTACGGTCTGCTAAGTATCCATTGGAACATCTGAGTGGTTGTATTGTCCCCGCAGAAACACACACAAACACACACACTGTGTGACAACAGACACACACACACTGTGTGCCAACAGACACACACACACACACACACACACACACACACACACACACACACACACTGTGTCCTCGCAGGGACTAGAGTAATCTCAAGAAATACTGGCTCTGCTGCTACACACAAAAATACCCTTTTCCACTCAGATTTCTCTTTCTGTACTAACCCCCAAAATATATATATATATATATATAGTATAAAATAAAAGGTCAATGTGAAGCTAATCTTGGCATATCATTGATGGAATAGGTTCCCCACAGAACTACAAGTAGATTCCCTAATCTTATTCTGGAATCTTATTCTGGAATACAATGTGTATTTCATGTACTGTAGCTATGTAGATTCCTTGAACAACTTGAACATAAACACTATATAGGGTCGTAAAAGTCCCATAACAATATGTGTGTCTATAAATCCACATACAGGTGAAGTCAGAAGTTCATGTACACTTAGGTTGGAGTGATTAAAACTTGTTTTTCAACCACTCCACAAATTTCTTGTTAACAAACTATAGTTTTGTCAAGTCGGTTAGGACATCAACTTTGTGCATGACACAAAGTCATTTTCCAACAATTGTTTACAGACAGTTTATTTCACTTATAATTCACTGTATTTCAATTCCAGTGGGCCACGCAGCCGTCACACCGCTCAGGAAGGAGGAGACATTCTGTCTGAAACAAAAGTATCTATATCCACAGTAAAAACAGTAAAACAAGTCCTATATCGACATAACTTTTCAGGGAAGTTAGGAACCAATATACACAGGCAGTTAGGAAAGCAAAGGCTAGCTTTTTCAAATAGAAATTTGTATCCTGTGGAGAGTCCATGGAGAGCAAGAGCACCTCCTCCCAGCTGCCCACTGCACTGAGGCTAGGAAACACTGTCACCACTGATAACAGTTCAACACGTATTTTTCTTGAGCTGACCTACGGCTGGCCATGCTACCTGGCTACCCCTACCCAGGTCAACAGCTATTCACCCCCCCCCCCACAGCAACCCAATCCTCCTCCATTTCTCCTTCACCCAAATCCAGATAACTGATGTTCTGAAAGAGCTTGTCAACCCCTATTACTAGCCTGTTCAACCCCCCCCCCCCTATTACTAGCCTGTTCAACCCCCCCCCTATTACTAGCCTGTTCAACCCCTATTACTAGCCTGTTCAACCCCCCCTATTACTAGCCTGTTCAACCCCCCCCCCTATTACTAGCCTGTTCAACCCCTATTACTAGCCTGTTCAATCTCTCCTATTACTAGCCTGTTCAACCTCCCCTATTACTAGCCTGTTCAACCTGTCCTATTACTAGCCTGTTCAAACCCCCCCCCTATTACTAGCCTGTTCAACCCCCCTATTACTAGCCTGTTCAATCTCCCCTATTACTAGCCTGTTCAACCTGTCCTATTACTAGCCTGTTCAATCTCTCCTATTACTAGCCTGTTCAACCCCCCCCTATTACTAGCCTGTTCAACCCCTATTACTAGCCTGTTCAACCTCTCCTATTACTAGCCTGTTCAACCCCCCCCTATTACTAGCCTGTTCAACCCCTATTACTAGCCTGTTCAACCCCTATTACTAGCCTGTTCAACCTCTCCTATTACTAGCCTGTTCAACCCCCCCCCCTATTACTAGCCTGTTCAACCTCTCCTATTACTAGCCTGTTCAACCCCCCCCCCCTATTACTAGCCTGTTCAACCCCTATTACTAGCCTGTTCAACCTCTCCTATTACTAGTCTGTTCAACCCCCCCCCCCCTATTACTAGCCTGTTCAACCCCTATTACTAGCCTGTTCAACCCCTATTACTAGCCTGTTCAACCTCTCCTATTACTAGCCTGTTCAACCCCCCCCCCTATTACTAGCCTGTTCAACCTCTCCTATTACTAGCCTGTTCAATCTCCCAAAGATTGGAAAGCTGCCGCGGTCATCCCCCTCTTCAAAGGGGGAGACACTCTAGACCCAAACTGTTACAGACCTACAGTTGAAGTCGGAAGTTTACATACACCTTAGCCAAATACATTTATACTCAGTTTCACAATTCATGACATTTAATCCTAGTAAAAATTCCCTGTCTTAGGTCAGTTAGGATCACCACTTTATTTTAAGAATGTGAAATGTCAGAATAATCGTAGAGAGAATTATTTATTTCATCACATTCCCAGTGGGTCAGAAGTTTACATACACTCAATTAGTATTTGGTAGCATTTCCTTTAAATGGTTTAACTTGGGTCAAATGTTTTGGGGAAGCTTTCACAAGCTCCTCACAATAAATTGGATGAATTTTGTCCCATTCCTCCTGACAGAGCTAAATGTAAATGAGAACTGGTTCTCAACTGGCCTACCTGACTGACCAACAAGTCAACCACAACCGACCACATTTATACTCTCCACACTCTAACTGACCAACAAGTCAACCACAAGAAAGGCTAAATCTACTCATAAAATTTAAAAATATATATTAAAAAATATATATACACATTTTTTGTTAAATAAATACAAATAAGAATTGGCATCAAACAAACAAACTTCTTCTCTCATCACATATCTCACAGGCATAGCAGGTATCCATACGGTAGTGTCTATAATGTAACGTCATCAACAGAGCAGGTATGTACACTGAGTGTACAAAACATTAGGAACACCTTCCTAATATTGAGTTGCATCTGGTTGTCCTCAGAAGAGCCTCAATATGTTGGGGCATGGACCTTGTAGAAGGTGTAGAAAGCGTTCCACAGGGATGCTGGCCCATGTTGTCAAGTTGCCTGGATGTCTTTTTGGGTGGTGGACCATTCTTGATACACACGGGAAACTGTTGAGTTTGGAAAACCCAGCAGCATTGCAGTTCTTGACACACTCAAAACCAGTGTGCCTGGCACCTACCACCATACTCTGATCAACGGCACTTACATATTTTGTCTTTGCCCATTCACACTCTGGATGATCCATATCTTATGTGTCTGTCTCAGCCTCCAGTATTTATGCCGCAGTAGTTTATGTGTCGGGGCGCTGGGGTCAGTCTGTTATATCTGGAGTATTTCTCCTGTCTTATCCGGTGTCCTGTGTGAATTTAAGTATGCTCTCTCTAATTCTCTCTTTCTTTCTTTCTCTCTCTCTGAGGACCTGAGCCCTAGGACCATGCCTCAGGACTACCTGGCATGATGACTCCTTGCTGTCCCCAGTCCACCTGGCCGTGCTGCTGCTCCAGTTTCAACTGTTCTGCCTCCGACTATGGAACCCTGACCTGTTCACTGTGATTATTATTATTTGACCATGCTGGTCATTTATGAACATTTGAACATCTTGGCCATGTTCTGTTATAATCTCCACCTGGCACAGCCAGAAGAGGACTGGCCACCCCACATAGCCTGATTCCTCTCTAGGTTTCTTCCTAGGTTTTGGCCTTTCTAGGGAGTTTTTCCTAGCCATCGTGCTTCTACACCTGCATTGCTTGCTGTTTGGGGTTTTAGGCTAGGTTTCTGTACAGCACTTTGAGATATCAGCTGATGTACGAAGGGCTATATAAATAAATTTGATTTGACTTGATTTGTCTCAAGGCTTAAAAATCCCTCTTTAACTGGTCTCCTCCTCTTCATCTACACTGATTGAAGTGGATTTAACAGGTGACATCAATAAGGGATCATAGCTTTCACCTGGAATTACCTGGTCAGTTTATGTCATGGAAAGAGCAGGTGTCCCTAATATTTTGTACACTCAGTGTATAGCAGCTCTTTGCATTTTAGAGAACAATTGAAACAGGCATTACATT
The DNA here is from genome assembly GCF_002021735.2 of Oncorhynchus kisutch. Classification (NCBI taxonomy): domain Eukaryota; kingdom Metazoa; phylum Chordata; class Actinopteri; order Salmoniformes; family Salmonidae; genus Oncorhynchus; species Oncorhynchus kisutch. The sequence continues at coordinate 22,757,853 of NW_022261983.1, forward strand.
AATATGTAGAAAATAAGACATTTCATTAAAACCAGAAATGAAATAGCTCTCATAGTGTCACGTCACAATTAGACGTTCATCCATGTTTCTCAAACATCACATTTCGAAGAGTTTAAGTTTAGGCATTAACTCTGATTGGTTAAGGTAAGGGTTACGGTTTGGTTTCTGGATTTTAACCTATAACCTATGGCAGCTATTCCCAAATTGGGGTATGTGCAATGCGCCAAATAAAAATGTGATTCACATTTTATAAAGTAATAAATAAATACATGTTTTTTTCAACAACAAAAAAATGTGTACACATTTTCAAACTGTCCATTTATATTTTCCAACCGGGCTACACATTTGGGTGATGTTTTTCTCGCCTGAATGACCTGAATCTAGGATTACAGGGGCTTTCCGCAACTATATTCAATGTGCGGGACAAAATTGAGGCTATGATTAAGTTGGTTAAGCTATGAGAAGCTATAAGAAGTTGGAGCTCTTCTCTGCCTGCATTACACAGGTCTTTCCAACACACAGGTCTTTCCAACACACAGGTCTTTCCATCATTGTATGATTTTTTTGTGTGCAAAGGAACTCAAGCTTACGGACAATGTAAAATGTTATAATGCGAACCCAACTGAGTTGGGTGCGCAATTACGCAGGTACTTTCCCGAAACGGATGACACAAACAACTGGATTCGTTATCCCTTTCATGCCCTGCCTCCAGTCCACTTACCGATATCTGAACAAGAGAGCCTCGTTGAAATTGCAACAAGTGAGAGCGGATTTGTGAAAAATGAATTTAATCAGAAGCCACTTCCAGATTTCTGGATTGGGCTGCGCTCAGTATCCTGCCTTGGCAAATCGCGCTTTTAAGATACTGATGCCCTTTGCAACCACGCACCTATGTGAGAGTGGATTCTCAGCCCTCACTAGCATGACAACTAAATACAGGCACAGACTGTTTGGAAAATGATTTAAGACTGAGACTCTTTCCGATACAACCCAACATTGCAGAGTTGTGTGCATCCTTTCAAGCACACCTTTCTCATTAACCTGTGGTGAGTCATTCACACCCTTCTCATTAACCTGTGGTGAGTCATTCACACCCTTCTCATTAACCTGTGGTGAGTTATTCACACCCTTCTCATTAACCTGTGGTGAGTTATTCACACCCTTCTCATTAACCTGTGGTGAGTTATTCACACCCTTCTCATTAACCTGTGGTGAGTTATTCACACCCTTCTCATTAACCTGTGGTGAGTTATTCACACCCTTCTCATTAACCTGTGGTGAGTTATTCACACCCTTCTCATTAACCTGTGGTGAGTTATTCACACCCTTCTCATTAACCTGTGGTGAGTTATTCACACCCTTCTCATTAACCTGTGGTGAGTTATTCACACCCTTCTCATTAACCTGTGGTGAGTCATTCACACCCTTCTCATTAACCTGTGGTGAGTTATTCACACCCTTCTCATTAACCTGTGGTGAGTTATTCACACCTTTCTCATTAACCTGTGGTGAGTTATTCACACCCTTCTCATTAACCTGTGGTGAGTTATTCACACCCTTCTCATTCACCTGTGGTGAGTTATTCACACCCTTCTCATTAACGTGTGGTGAGTTATTCACACCCTTCTCATTAACCTGTGGTGAGTTATTCACACCCTTCTCATTAACCTGTGGTGAGTTATTCACACCCTTCTCATTAACCTGTGGTGAGTTATTCACACCCTTCTCATTAACCTGTGGTGAGTTATTCACACCCTTCTCATTAACCTGTGGTGAGTTATTCACACCCTTCTCATTAACCTGTGGTGAGTTATTCACACCCTTCTCATTAACCTGTGGTGAGTTATTCACACCCTTCTCATTAACCTGTGGTGAGTTATTCACACCCTTCTCATTAACCTGTGGTGAGTTATTCACACCCTTCTCATTAACCTGTGGTGAGTTATTCACACCCTCCTCATTAACCTGTGGTGAGTTATTCACACCCTTCTCATTAACCTGTGGTGAGTTATTCACACCCTCCTCATTAACCTGTGGTGAGTTATTCACACCCTTCTCATTAACCTGTGGTGAGTTATTCACACCCTTCTCAATAACCTGTGGTGAGTTATTCACACCCTTCTCATTAACCTGTGGTGAGTTATTCACACCCTTCTCATTAACCTGTGGTGAGTTATTCACACCCTCCTCATTAACCTGTGGTGAGTTATTCACACCCTTCTCATTAACCTGTGGTGAGTTATTCACACCCTTCTCATTAACCTGTGGTGAGTTATTCACACCCTTCTCATTAACCTGTGGTGAGTTATTCACAATTTTCGATGAAAATTAAGGTTTTATATGTAAGATGGTTAAATAAAGAGCAAAAGTATTGATTATTATTATGTTTTGTGCCTGGGTCCTATAACAGCTCTTTGTCACTTCGCACGAGGCGGGTTGTGACAAAAACTCACACTCATTATTATGTTTAATAAATATATCGTATAGTGTGTGTGGCAGGTTTACAATGAAGGCAAAAAACAACATTTGAGAGTGCGCTGACCCTGGTGCTAGAGGGGGTACGCAGCTGGAGGTTGAATGTTTGAAGGGGTACGGGACTATAAAAAGTTTGGGAACCACTGACCTGTGGTAATACGATTAGACACATCCGCCATACATTTTGCAAAACGGAAACCTACTTGAAGCTAAACTCTAGTGGCCAATTTCCCGATGTCCTCTGACATCGATTGATTTCTTTTATTTAACTCGGCAAGTCTAAGAACTACTCCCTACAATGACGGTGTACCGGGGAACAGTGAGTTAACCGCCTTGTTCAGGGGCAGAACGACATCATTTTTACCTTAGCAGTTCGGGATTCGATCCAGCAACCTTTCGGTAACTGACCCAACGCTCTAACCACTAGATTACCTGCCGCCCCGGACGTCGACTTGTATCACGAGTGACCTGACTGTAAATTCCATGTTAACATATTTCTTAATAATTCACTAGGTATTGTTCAAAGCCCTTTTGAGCCGAGAACAGCTAGGTTACAGGCACTGAACAGTAAACTACAGGAGACTACATGACGGCTAGAAGGAACATGCCTTCTGTAGAGACTAATTGTTCAATTGTGCAGACAGGCAGTTCTAGCCTAAGAATAGGCACACCACGACAATAATAGTTATACGAGCTCTTACCATAGGTGTCTTCATTTTGCAGCACCGTGTCGTCTTATTTTCCACTGTCTGCACGTGTAGCTCCACTTTTCCTCATGGTATAAATCAGCTTAATATATACCGGCGGAATAATATCTTTTCCCCTCCTCGCATCCCACCACCGTCACCCCGTCATTATCGGTATGGTGTTGTGTTGTGGATGACTCTTCTTGTGTTTCCAGCAGATCCTGTGTGTGTCAGTCACATCACCTTCTGCCCGTATAGAAATGGACTGAAAGCCAAGTGCCGCGATTCATAGCTGACGGGACAGATGTTGCCTGTTGGGAGTACTGCGTGGTCTTAAAGTTGACTGTGTTCAGGTCTGAAGTAGAAAGCAAGCATCAAAATGTATCTGTAATCAATAGAGATGCTGGAATACAGTGCAGAGCCACCGTAACTACAGTAACCACACAGACATATTTCGGTTTATTTTGATCCGTCAAAAAGGTGCTGTCCACGATATTGGTGCTAAATCCGCGGCCGATCTGCGCTAACCACTGGGCTGTCTGTGGTTCTGAACCACTCCACTGGGCTGTCTGTGGTTCTGAACCACTGGGCTGTCTGTGGTTCTGAACCACTCCACTGGGCTGTCTGTGGTTCTGAACCACTCCACTGGGCTGTCTGTGGTTCTGAACCACTCCACTGGGCTGTCTGTGGTTCTGAACCACTGGGCTGTCTGTGGTTCTGAACCACTCCACTGGGCTGTCTGTGGTTCTGAACCACTGGGCTGTCTGTGGTTCTGAATCTAAATTTGGTCCGTTTTCTGTCAGATCACGCTGAGTACGGTACTCTCTCTGAACTGACGGCCGATCTTTCAGTTCATGCTGGTTGCTGCTGTCCAAGGGGATGAGTTGGTGTCACAGACTATCTCTTATGACAGGTCAGCTAACCTGTTTCACGGCCTGATATACATATGATCGTATCCCAATTACTAACTGTTAGTATCTGAACATTGTTATATCATAGTTTTACTGTATATATCTATATGAGACAGGTACTACCATAGATATAATATATCATAGTTTTACTGTATATATCTATATGAGACAGGTACTGCAATAGATAGAATATATCATAGTTTTACTGTATATATCTATATGAGACAGGTACTACCATAGATAGAATATATCATAGTTTTACTGTATATATCTATATGAGACAGGTACTGCAATAGATAGAATATATCATAGTTTTACTGTATATATCTATATGAGACAGGTACTACCATAGATATAATATATCATAGTTTTACTGTATATATCTATATGAGACAGGTACTGCAATAGATAGAATATATCATAGTTTTACTGTATATATTGTAGCAGGCTCAAGGGGGTGGGGTTTCCACTTCACCAAGTTCAACAACCAAACACTGACAGGGAGCACAATTAGAATGCAAATGGGGAATTTATTAGGTATATTTGCACATGGTGGGAAGGGGGGAGGGATCCAGCAACCAGTTCACAACAGGTAATCGTACTGATAATTCTCCCGCTTCTCACACTCTCAATAACATGCGTTTCCCTCTTTGTGCAGCCAACGCTCTTTTATCCCCAAGCACTCAACGGCTTAATGAGCCACTGGCTTGCCTCGTGGGGGCAGGAAGTCCATATAAGGATCAGGGGGGTGGAGCCAGCGGGCTGCAAGATCTCCTCCATTAATCACCACTCCACTCACCTCTCCCTGCCGTCTGCCATACACCCCCCCCCCCCCCCCACCCTCAGCTCCGACTGGGAGGGGCGGTCCAGCTCCCTAGAGGGCTGTAAGGATAGGAACCAGTGGGTGGCCCGGGCGTTACTGTCCTTGTTCCGTGACATCCAAACCAGGGGTGCATGGTCCGTCACGAGGGTGAAGTACCATCCCAATTACTAATATTTCAGCGTCTCCAGTGCCCACTTAATCGCAAGACATTCTTTCTCCACAGTGGAATGTCTTGGTTCCCGTGGCAAATGACTGGGTGTTCCGGCTAATGACTGGGTGTTCCGGCTAATGACTGGGTGTTCCTCACCTTCTTGTAGCTGTGATAGGACGACACCCACCCCTATTTTGGACTCATCGGTCTGCACCACCAGTGGTTTGGAGAAGTCCGGTGTTACTCTCACGGGTCCAGAACACAGGGCTCCCTTTAGGTCCTGGAAGGCTTTCTCTGTCTCCTCGGTCCACGTCACCTGGGCGGGCAGACGGCTCCTGGTCAGATCGTTCAGGGGGCTGGCTCTTTCTCCGTCTCCTCGGTCCACGTCACCTGGGCGGGCAGACGGCTCCTGGTCAGATCTGTCAGGGGGCTGGCTCTTTCTCCTTCTCCTCGGTCCACGTCACCTGGGCGGGCAAACGGCTCCTGGTCAGATCGTTCAGGGGGCTGGCTCTTTCTCCGTCTCCTCGGTCCACGTCACCTGGGCGGGCAGACCACCCACCTGGTAGTGTGGTGGATGGGATTACCAGCTCTCTGTAACCTAGAGGACAACCAGTGGGTCCGTCTCCTCTATACCACACACCTGGTAGTTTGGTGAATGGGACTACCAGCTCTCTGTAACCTAGAGGGAAACTAGTGCAGATTAGTAAACAGATAAATATAGGTTGTATTTACAATGTTTGTGCTACACGTGTTGCCCTGTTTTCATGGCAACGGGACAAACATCTAGCTGCTGTGACTGCACAGTGCACCCCTCCAGGATGGAGAAGCTGTTTGTGCTACACGTGTTGCCCTGTTTCCACAATGCTCTATTTCACCTATCAGATATCAGTTTATCAATGTTAGACTTTTACTTTCAATTCTTTGTGGGTCTGTGTGATCTCTCTCTCTCTCTCTCTCTCTCTCTCTCTCTCTCGCTGTCTCGCTGTCTCTCTCTCTCTCTCTCTCTCTCTCTCTCTCGCTGTCTCTCTCTCTCTCTCTCTCTCTCTCTCTCTCTCTCTCTCTCTCTCTCTCTCTCTCTCTCTCTATTCTCTGTCTCTCTACTCTCTCTCTCTCTCTCTCTCGCTGTCTCTCTCTCTCTCTCTCTCTCTCTCTCTCTCTCTCTATTCTCTGTCTCTCTACTCTCTCTCTCTCTCTCTCTCTCTACTCTCTCTCTCTACTCTCTCTCTCTCTACTCTCTCTACTCTCTCTCTCCTCTCTCTACTCTCTCTCTCTCTTTCTCTCTCTACTCTCTCTCCCCATGGTTGATTATGGTAATGCTGAACCAGGGCCTCTAATCGCTCAGCATCCCTGTTGCCATGGTGACAACACCATGTTGATACAGCAGGTTTTTACGATTCCTCTACTTTAGAGCCCTAATTCCCTTTATAGTACACTACTTTAGAGCCCTATTCCCTATATAGTACACTACTATAGACCAGAGGCCTATTCCCTATATAGTGCACTACTTTAGACCAGAGCCCTATTCCCTATATAGTGCACTACTATAGACCAGAGCCCTATTCCCTATATAGTGCACTACTATAGACCAGAGCCCTAATCCCTATATAGTGCACTACTATAGACCAGAGCCCTATTCCCTATATAGTGCACTACTATAGACCAGAGCCCTATTCCCTATATAGTACACTACTATAGACCAGAGCCCTATTCCCTATATAGTGCACTACTTTAGAGCCCTATTCCCTTTATAGTGCACTACTATAGACCAGAGCCCTATTCCCTATATAGTGCACTACTATAGACCAGAGCCCTATTCCCTATATAGTGCACTACTATAGACCAGAGCCCTATTCCCTATATAGTGCACTACTATAGACCAGAGCCCTAATCCCTATATAGTACACTACTATAGACCAGAGCCCTATTCCCTATATAGTACACTACTATAGACCAGAGCCCTATTCCCTATATAGTGCACTACTTTAGAGCCCTATTCCCTATATAGTGCACTACTATAGACCAGAGCCCTATTCCCTATATAGTACACTACTATAGACCAGAGCCCTATTCCCTATATAGTACACTACTATAGACCAGAGCCCTATTCCCTTTATAGTACACTACTTTAGAGCCCTATTCCCTATATAGTACACTACTATAGACCAGAGCCCTATTCCCTTTATAGTACACTACTTTAGAGCCCTATTCCCTATATAGTACACTACTATAGACCAGAGCCCTATTCCCTATATAGTACACTACTTTAGAGCCCTATTCCCTTTATAGTACACTACTTTAGAGCCCTATTCCCTTTATAGTACACTACTTTAGAGCCCTATTGGCCCTGGTCAAAAGTAGGTGCATTTTGGGACTCTGTCTACGATGCCATAACAGCTTAGAACACTAATCACCTCAGAAAATTACAATTGGCTCAGAACAGGACGGCTGGCCTTTAAATGTACACAGAGAGCTAACATTAATAATATGCATGTCAATCTCTCCTGGCTCAAAGTGGAGGAGAGATTGACTTCATCACTACTTGCATTTATGAGAGGTATTGACATGTTGAATGCACTGAGCTGTCTGTTTAAACTACTAACACACAGCTCGGACACCCCATACATACCCCACAAGACATGCCACCAGGGGTCTGTTTAATTAAACTACTAACACACAGCTCAGACACCCATACATACCCCACAAGACATGCCACCAGAGGTCTGTTTAAACTACTAACACACAGCTCAGACACCCATACATACCCCACAAGACATGCCACCAGAGGTCTGTTTAAACTACTAACACACAGCTCAGACACCCATACATACTCCACAAGACATGCCACCAGAGGTCTCTTCACAGTCCCCAAGTCCAGAACAGACTATGGGAGGTGCACAGTACTACATAGAGCCATGACTACATGGAACTCTATTCCACAGTACTACATAGAGCCATGACTACATGGAACTCTATTCCACAGTACTACATAGAGCCATGACTACATGGAACTCTATTCCACAGTACTACATAGAGCCATGACTACATGGAACTCTATTCCACAGTACTACATAGAGCCATGACTACATGGAACTCTATTCCACAGTACTACATAGAGCCATGACTACATGGAACTCTATTCCACATCAGGTAACTGATGCAGCAGTAGAATCGGATTTATAAACAGATACAAACACACCTTATGTAGCGGGGACTGTGAAGAGACACAAACACAAAGGTACAAACACACATAAACACCCATACTAACTAAGCTGCTGCCTTGGCAGGAACTAATGGGGATCCATAATAAACCCCAGGAAGAGTAGCTGCTGCCTCGACAGGAACTAATAGGGATCCATAATAAACCCCAGGAAGAGTAGCTGCTGCCTCGACAGGAACTAATGGGGATCCATAATAAACCCCAGGAAGAGTAGCTGCTGCCTCGACAGGAACTAATGGGGATCCATAATAAAACCCAGGAAGAGTAGCTGCTGCCTTTGCAGGAACTAATGGGGATCCATAATAAACCCCAGGAAGAGTAGCTGCTGCTTGTCAGGAACTAATGAGGATCCATAATAAACCCCAGGAAGAGTAGCTGCTGCCTTGGCAGGAACTAATGGGGATCCATAATAAACCCCAGGAAGAGAAACACCCATGACACCATCCACACAAGGTTGAATCATGTCTTTTGTTGGAACTCCATACTGTGTCAATGTAGACACACCTGATGGTAATCATGTCTGAGATTCTTTCATTGTGGAAGGACTCGATGGACTAATGGAGTTGGATAGCACTGACCCTAATCCCCAGGCTTCTGGCTCAACAATAACATCTCCACCTCCGTGTTAATCTAACCCCTCCTTCATTACCTCCCTGTTAGTCTGACCCCTCCTTCATTACCTCCCTGTTAGTCTAACCCCTCCTTCATTACCTCCCTGTTAGTCTAACCCCTCCTTCATTACCTCTGTTAATCTAACCTCTCCTTCATTACCTCCCTGTTAGTCCAACCCCTCCTTCATTACCTCCCTGTTAATCTAACCCCTCCTTCATTACCTCCCTGTTAGTCTAACCCCTCCTTCATTACCTCCTTGTTAGTCTAACCCCTCCTTCATTACCTCCCTGTTAGTCTAACCCCTCCTTCATTACCTCCATGTTAGACTAACCCCTCCTTCATTACCTCCATGTTAGTCTAACCCCTCCTTCATTACCTCCCTGTTAATCTAACCCCTCCTTCATTACCTCCCTGTTAGTCCAACCCCTCCTTCATTACCTCCCTGTTAGTCCAACCCCTCCTTCATTACCTCCCTGTTAATCTAACCCCTCCTTCATTACCTCCCTGTTAGTCTAACCCCTCCTTCATTACCTCCCTGTTAGTCTAACCCCTCCTTCATTACCTCCCTGTTAGTCTAACCCCTCCTTCATTACCTCCCTGTTAGTCTAACCCCTCCTTCATTACCTCTCTGTTAGTCTAACCCCTTCTTCATTACCTCTCTGTTAGTCTAACCCCTCCTTCATTACCTCCCTGTTAGTTTAACCCCTCCTTCATTATCTCCCTGTTAGTCTAACCCCTCCTTCATTACCTCTCTGTTAAACTAACCCCTCCTTCATTACCTCCATGTTAGTCTAACCCCTCCTTCATTACCTCCCTGTTAGTCTAACCCCTCCTTCATTACCTCCCTGTTAGTCTAACCCCTCCTTCATTACCTCCCTGTTAATCTAACCCCTCCTTCATTACCTCCCTGTTAGTCCAACCCCTCCTTCATTACCTCCCTGTTAGTCTAACCCCTCCTTCATTACCTCCCTGTTAGTCTAACCCCTCCTTCATTACCTCCCTGTTAATCTAACCCATCCTTCATTACCTCCCTGTTAGTCTAACCCCTCCTTCATTACCTCCCTGTTAGTCTAACCCCTCCTTCATTACCTCCCTGTTAGTCTAACCCCTCCTTCATTACCTCCCTGTTAGTCTAACCCCTCCTTCATTACCTCCCTGTTAGTCCAACCCCTCCTTCATTACCTCCCTGTTAGTCTAACCCCTCCTTCATTACCTCCCTGTTAGTCTAACCCCTCCTTCATTACCTCCCTGTTAGTCTAACCCCTCCTTCATTACCTCCATGTTAGACTAACCCCTCCTTCATTACCTCCCTGTTAATCTAACCCCTCCTTCATTACCTCCCTGTTAGTCCAACCCCTCCTTCATTACCTCCCTGTTAGTCCAACCCCTCCTCCATTACCTCCCTGTTAATCTAACCCCTCCTTCATTACCTCTCTGTTAGTCTAACCCCTTCTTCATTACCTCTCTGTTAGTCTAACCCCTCCTTCATTACCTCCCTGTTAGTTTAACCCCTCCTTCATTATCTCCCTGTTAGTCTAACCCCTCCTTCATTACCTCCATGTTAGTCTAACCCCTCCTTCATTACCTCCCTGTTAGTCTAACCCCTCCTTCATTACCTCCATGTTAGACTAACCCCTCCTTCATTACCTCCATGTTAGTCCAACCCCTCCTTCATTACCTCCCTGTTAGTCCAACCCCTCCTTCATTACCTCACTGTTAGTCCAACCCCTCCTTCATTACCTCCCTGTTAGTCCAACCCCTCCTTCATTACCTCCCTGTTAATCTAACCCCTCCTTCATTACCTCCCTGTTAGTCTAACCCCTCCTTCATTACCTCCCTGTTAGTCTAACCCCTCCTTCATTACCTCCCTGTTAGTCTAACCCCTCCTTCATTACCTCTCTGTTAGTCTAACCCCTTCTTCATTAACTCTCTGTTAGTCTAACCCCTCCTTCATTACCTCCCTGTTAGTTTAACCCCTCCTTCATTATCTCCCTGTTAGTCTAACCCCTCCTTCATTACCTCTCTGTTAATCTAACCCCTCCTTCATTACCTCCATGTTAGTCTAACCCTCCTTCATTACCTCCCTGTTAGTCTAACCCCTCCTTCATTACCTCCCTGTTAGTCTAACCCCTCCTTCATTACCTCCCTGTTAATCTAACCCCTCCTTCATTACCTCCCTGTTAGTCCAACCCCTCCTTCATTACCTCCCTGTTAGTCTAACCCCTCCTTCATTACCTCCCTGTTAATCTAACCCATCCTTCATACCTCCATGTTAGTCTAACCCCTCCTTCATTACCTCCCTGTTAGTCTAACCCCTCCTTCATTACCTCCCTGTTAGTCTAACCCCTCCTTCATTACCTCCCTGTTAGTCTAACCCCTCCTTCATTACCTCCCTGTTAGTCTAACCCCTCCTTCATTACCTCCATGTTAGACTAACCCCTCCTTCATTACCTCCATGTTAGTCTAACCCCTACTTCATTACCTCCCTGTTAATCTAACCCATCCTTCATTACCTCCCTGTTAGTCCAACCCCTCCTTCATTACCTCTCTGTTAGTCTAACCCCTTCTTCATTAACTCTCTGTTAGTCTAACCCCTCCTTCATTACCTCCCTGTTAGTTTAACCCCTCCTTCATTATCTCCCTGTTAGTCTAACCCCTCCTTCATTACCTCTCTGTTAATCTAAACCCTCCTTCATTACCTCCATGTTAGTCTAACCCTCCTTCATTACCTCCCTGTTAGTCTAACCCCTCCTTCATTACCTCCCTGTTAGTCTAACCCCTCCTTCATTACCTCCCTGTTAATCTAACCCCTCCTTCATTACCTCCCTGTTAGTCCAACCCCTCCTTCATTACCTCCCTGTTAGTCTAACCCCTCCTTCATTACCTCCCTGTTAATCTAACCCATCCTTCATTACCTCCCTGTTAGTCTAACCCCTCCTTCATTACCTCCCTGTTAGTCTAACCCCTCCTTCATTACCTCCCTGTTAGTCTAACCCCTCCTTCATTACCTCCCTGTTAGTCTAACCCCTCCTTCATTACCTCCCTGTTAGTCTAACCCCTCCTTCATTACCTCCATGTTAGACTAACCCCTCCTTCATTACCTCCATGTTAGTCTAACCCCTACTTCATTACCTCCCTGTTAATCTAACCCCTCCTTCATTACCTCCCTGTTAGTCCAACCCCTCCTTCATTACCTCCCTGTTAGTCCAACCCCTCCTTCATTACCTCCTTGTTAATCTAACCCCTCCTTCATTACCTCTCTGTTAGTCTAACCCCTTCTTCATTACCTCTCTATTAGTCTAACCCCTCCTTCATTACCTCCCTGTTAGTCCAACCCCTCCTTCATTACCTCCCTGTTAGTCCAACCCCTCCTTCATTACCTCCCTGTTAGTCTAACCCCTCCTTCATTACCTCCCTGTTAGTCTAACCCCTCCTTCATTACCTCCCTGTTAGTCTAACCCCTCCTTCATTACCTCCATTTTAGACTAACCCCTCCTTCATTACCTCCATGTTAGTCTAACCCCTCCTTCATTACCTCCCTGTTAATCTAACCCCTCCTTCATTACCTCCCTGTTAGTCCAACCCCTCCTTCATTACCTCCCTGTTAGTCCAACCCCTCCTTCATTACCTCCCTGTTAATCTAACCCCCCCTTCATTACCTCTCTGTTAGTCTAACCCCTTCTTCATTACCTCTCTGTTAGTCTAACCCCTCCTTCATTACCTCCCTGTTAGTCTAACCCCTCCTTCATTACCTCCCTGTTAGTCTAACCCCTCCTTCATTACCTCCATTTTAGACTAACCCCTCCTTCATTACCTCCATGTTAGTCTAACCCCTCCTTCATTACCTCCCTGTTAATCTAACCCCTCCTTCATTACCTCCCTGTTAGTCCAACCCCTCCTTCATTACCTCCCTGTTAGTCCAACCCCTCCTTCATTACCTCCCTGTTAATCTAACCCCCCCTTCATTACCTCTCTGTTAGTCTAACCCCTTCTTCATTACCTCTCTGTTAGTCTAACCCCTCCTTCATTACCTCCCTGTTAGTTTAACCCCTCCTTCATTATCTCCCTGTTAGTCTAACCCCTCCTTCATTACCTCTCTGTTAATCTAACCCCTCCTTCATTACCTCCATGTTAGTCTAACCCCTCCTTCATTACCTCCCTGTTAGTCTAACCCCTCCTTCATTACCTCCCTGTTAGTCTAACCCCTCCTTCATTACCTCCCTGTTAATCTAACCCCTCCTTCATTACCTCCCTGTTAGTCCAACCCCTCCTTCATTACCTCCCTGTTAGTCTAACCCCTCCTTCATTACCTCCCTGTTAGTCTAACCCCTCCTTCATTACCTCCCTGTTAATCTAACCCCTCCTTCATTACCTCCCTGTTAGTCTAACCCCTCCTTCATTACCTCCCTGTTAGTCTAACCCCTCCTTCATTACCTCCCTGTTAGTCTAACCCCTCCTTCATTACCTCCCTATTAGTCTAACCCCTCCTTCATTACCTCCCTGTTAATCTAACCCCTCCTTCATTACCTCTCTGTTAGTCTAACCCCTTCTTCATTCCCTCTCTGTTAGTCTAACCCCTCCTTCATTACCTCCCTGTTAGTTTAACCCCTCCTTCATTATCTCCCTGTTAGTCTAACCCCTCCTTCATTACCTCTCTGTTAATCTAACCCCTCCTTCATTACCTCCATGTTAGTCTAACCCCTCCTTCATTACCTCCCTGTTAGTCTAACCCCTCCTTCATTACCTCCCTGTTAGTCTAACCCCTCCTTCATTACCTCCCTGTTAATCTAACCCCTCCTTCATTACCTCCCTGTTAGTCCAACCCCTCCTTCATTACCTCCCTGTTAGTCTAACCCCTCCTTCATTACCTCCCTGTTAGTCTAACCCCTCCTTCATTACCTCCCTGTTAATCTAACCCCTCCTTCATTACCTCCCTGTTAGTCTAACCCCTCCTTCATTACCTCCCTGTTAGTCTAACCCCTCCTTCATTACCTCCCTGTTAGTCTAACCCCTCCTTCATTACCTCCCTATTAGTCTAACCCCTCCTTCATTACCTCCCTGTTAGTCCAACCCCTCCTTCATTACCTCCCTGTTAGTCTAACCCCTCCTTCATTACCTCCCTGTTAGTCTAACCCCTCCTTCATTACCTCCCCGTTAGTCTAACCCCTCCTTCATTACCTCCATGTTAGACTAACCCCTCCTTCATTACCTCCCTGTTAGTCCAACCCCTCCTTCATTACCTCCCTGTTAGTCCAACCCCTCCTTCATTACCTCCCTGTTAATCTAACCCCTCCTTCATGACCTCCCTGTTAGTCTAACCCCTCCTTCATTACCTCTCTGTTAGTCTAACCCCTTCTTCATTACCTCTCTGTTAGTCTAACCCCTCCTTCATTACCTCCCTGTTAGTCTAACCCCTCCTTCATTACCTCCCTGTTAGTCTAACCCCTCCTTCATTACCTCCCTGTTAGTCCAACCCCTCCTTCATTACCTCCCTGTTAATCTAACCCCTCCTTCATTACCTCTCTGTTAGTCTAACCCCTCTTTCATTACCTCCCTGTTAGTTTAACCCCTCCTTCATTATCTCCCTGTTAGTCTAACCCCTCCTTCATTACCTCTCTGTTAATCTAACCCCTCCTTCATTACCTCCATGTTAGTCTAACCCCTCCTTCATTACCTGCCTGTTAGTCTAACCCCTCCTTCATGACCTCCCTGTTAGTCTAACCCCTCCTTCATTACCTCCCTGTTAGTCTAACCCCTCCTTCATTACCTCCCTGTTAGTCTAACCCCTCCTTCATTACCTCCCTGTTAGTCTAACCCCTCCTTCATTACCTCCCTATTAGTCTAACCCCTCCTTCATTACCTCCCTGTTAGTCCAACCCCTCCTTCATTACCTCCCTGTTAGTCTAACCCCTCCTTCATTACCTCGCTGTTAGTCTAACCCCTCCTTCATTACCTCCCTGTTAGTCTAACCCCTCCTTCATTACCTCCATGTTAGACTAACCCCTCCTTCATTACCTCCCTGTTAGTCCAACCCCTCCTTCATTACCTCCCTGTTAGTCCAACCCCTCCTTCATTACCTCCCTGTTAATCTAACCCCTCCTTCATTACCTCCCTGTTAGTCTAACCCCTCCTTCATTACCTCCCTGTTAGTCTAACCCCTCCTTCATTGCCTCCCTGTTAGTTTAACCCCTCCTTCATTATCTCCCTGTTAGTCTAACCCCTCCTTCATTACCTCTCTGTTAGTCTAACCCCCTCTTCATTACCTCTCTGTTAGTCTAACCCCTCCTTCATTACCTCCCTGTTAGTTTAACCCCTCCTTCATTATCTCCCTGTTAGTCTAACCCCTCCTTCATTACCTCTCTGTTAATCTAACCCCTCCTTCATTACCTCCCTGTTAGTCTAACCCCTCCTTCATTACCTCCCTGTTAGTCTAACCCCTCCTTCATTACCTCCCTGTTAGTCTAACCCCTCCTTCATTACCTCCCCGTTAGTCCAACCCCTCCTTCATTACCTCCCTGTTAGTCTAACCCCTCCTTCATTACCTCCCTGTTAGTCTAACCCCTCCTTCATTACCTCCCTGTTAATCTAACCCCTCCTTCATTACCTCCCTGTTAGTCCAACCCCTCATTCATTACCTCCCTGTTAGTCTAACCCCTCCTTCATTATCTCCCTGTTAGTCTAACCCCTCCTTCTACCTCTCTGTTAATCTAACCCCTCTTCATTACCTCCCTGTTAGTCTAACCCCTCCTTCATTACCTCCCTGTTAGTCTAACCCCTCCTTCATTACCTCCCCGTTAGTCTAACGCCTCCTTCATTACCTCCCTGTTAGTCTAACCCCTCCTTCATTACCTCCCTGTTAGTCTAACCCCTCCTTCATTACCTCCCTGTTAGTCTAACCCCTCCTTCATTACCTCCCTGTTAGTCTAACCCCTCCTTCATTACCTCTCTGTTAGTCTAACCCCTTCTTCATTACCTCTCTGTTAGTCTAACCCCTCCTTCATTACCTCCCTGTTAGTTTAACCCCTCCTTCATTATCTCCCTGTTAGTCTAACCCCTCCTTCATTACCTCTCTGTTAATCTAACCCCTCCTTCATTACCTCCATGTTAGTCTAACCCCTCCTTCATTACCTCCCTGTTAGTCTAACCCCTCCTTCATTACCTCCCTGTTAGTCTAACCCCTCCTTCATTACCTCCCTGTTAATCTAACCCCTTCTTCATTACCTCCCTGTTAGTCCAACCCCTCCTTCATTACCTCTCTGTTGATCTAACCCCTCCTTCATTACCTCCCTGTTAGTCTAACCCCTCCTTCATTACCTCCCTGTTAGTCTAACCCCTCCTTCATTACCTCCCTATTAGTCTAACCCCTCCTTCATTACCTCCCTGTTAGTCCAACCCCTCCTTCATTACCTCCCTGTTAGTCTAACCCCTCCTTCATTACCTCCCTGTTAGTCTAACCCCTCCTTCATTACCTCCCTGTTAGTCTAACCCCTCCTTCATTACCTCCATGTTAGACTAACCCCTCCTTCATTACCTCCCTGTTAGTCCAACCCCTCCTTCATTACCTCCCTGTTAGTCCAACCCCTCCTTCATTACCTCCCTGTTAATCTAACCCCTCCTTCATTACCTCCCTGTTAGTCTAACCCCTCCTTCATTACCTCCCTGTTAGTCTAACCCCTCCTTCATTGCCTCCCTGTTAGTTTAACCCCTCCTTCATTACCTCCCTGTTAGTCTAACCCCTCCTTCATTACCTCTCTGTTAGTCTAACCCCCTCTTCATTACCTCTCTGTTAGTCTAACCCCTCCTTCATTACCTCCCTGTTAGTTTAACCCCTCCTTCATTATCTCCCTGTTAGTCTAACCCCTCCTTCATTACCTCTCTGTTAATCTAACCCCTCCTTCATTACCTCCCTGTTAGTCTAACCCCTCCTTCATTACCTCCCTGTTAGTCTAACCCCTCCTTCATTACCTCCCTGTTAGTCTAACCCCTCCTTCATTACTTCCCTGTTAGTCCAACCCCTCCTTCATTACCTCCCTGTTAGTCTAACCCCTCCTTCATTACCTCCCTTTTAGTCTAACCCCTCCTTCATTACCTCCCTGTTAATCTAACCCCTCCTTCATTACCTCCCTGTTAGTCCAACCCCTCATTCATTACCTCCCTTTTAGTCTAACCCCTCCTTCATTATCTCCCTGTTAGTCTAACCCCTCCTTCTACCTCTCTGTTAATCTAACCCCCACTTCATTACCTCCCTGTTAGTCTAACCCCTCCTTCATTACCTCCCCGTTAGTCTAACGCCTCCTTCATTACCTCCCTGTTAGTCTAACCCCTCCTTCATTACCTCCCTGTTAGTCTAACCCCTCCTTCATTACCTCCCTGTTAGTCTAACCCCTCCTTCATTACCTCCCTGTTAGTCTAACCCCTCCTTCATTACCTCCCTGTTAGTCCAACCCCTCCTTCATTACCTCCCTGTTAGTCTAACCCCCTCATTCATTACCTCCCTGTTAGTCCAACCCCTCCTTCATTACCTCCCTGTTAGTCCAACCCCTCCTTCATTACCTCCCTGTTAATCTAACCCCTCCTTCATTACCTCCCCGTTAGTCCAACCCCTCATTCATTACCTCCCTGTTAGTCCAACCCCTCCTTCATTACCTCCCTGTTAATCTAACCCCTCCTTCATTACCTCCCTGTTAGTCTAACCCCTCCTTCATTACCTCCCTGTTAGTCTAACCCCTTCTTCATTATATCCCTGTTAGTCTAACCCCTCCTTCATTACCTCTCTGTTAATCTAACCCCTCTTCATTACCTCCCTGTTAGTCTAACCCCTTCTTCATTATATCCCTGTTCATCTAACCCCTCCTTCATTACCTCCCTGTTAGTCTAACCCCTCCTTCATTACCTCTCTGTTAATCTAACCCTCCTTCATTACCTCCCTGTTAGTCTAACCCCTCCTTCATTACCTCCCTGTTAATCTAACCCCTCCTTCATTACCTCTCTGTTAATCTAACCCCTCCTTCATTACCTCCCTGTTAGTCTAACCCATCCTTCATTACCTCCCTGTTAATCTAACCCCTCCTTCATTACCTCCTTGTTAGTCTAACCCCTCCTTCATTACCTCTCTGTTAGTCTAACCCCTCTTCATTACCTCCCTGTTAGTTTAACCCCTCCTTCATTATCTCCCTGTTAGTCTAACCCCTCCTTCATTACCTCTCTGTTAATCTAACCCCTCCTTCATTACCTCCCTGTTAGTCTAACCCCTCCTTCATTACCTCCCTGTTAGTCTAACCCCTTCTTCATTACCTCCCTGTTAGTCTAACCCCTCCTTCATTACCTCCCTGTTAATCTAACCCCTCCTTCATTACCTCCCTGTTAGTCCAACCCCTCCTTCATTACCTCCCTGTTAGTCTAACCCCTCCTTCATTACCTCCCTGTTAGTCCAACCCCTCCTTCATTACCTCCCTGTTAATCTAACCCCTCCTTCATTACCTCCCTGTTAGTCTAACCCCTCCTTCATTACCTCCCTGTTAGTCTAACCCCTCCTTCATTACTTCCATGTTAGACTAACCCCTCCTTCATTACCTCCATGTTAGTCTAACCCCTCCTTCATTACCTCCCTGTTAGTCTCATCCCTCCTTCATTATCCCCCTTTCTCCCTCCCACCTCCTCCTGTTTTGGGACAGCCCTTTTCTGATTCCTATAGGCAATTCAGAATGAGAGAGAGAGAGAGAGAGAGAGAGAGGGAGAGAGAGAGAGAGAAAGAGAGAGAGAGAGAGAGAGGAGAGAGAGAGAGAGAGAGAGAGAGAGAGAGAGAGAGAGAGAGAGAGAGAGAGAGAAAGAGAGAGAGAGAGAGAGAGAGAGAGAGAGAGAGGGAGAGAGAGAGAGAGAGAGAGAGAGAGAGAGAGCCCAAGCTTTAACAGAGTGACAGACTATGACATCTACCAGTAATGTGTTTTGACAGGTCCTGTCAATCAACCACTGCATTCCATTACTCAGTGGTCTGTCTGTCTGTCCCTCGTTAGAATGACATTATAACAGGAATACATGAAGAAAACATCAGCTAATCTAGCAGTGGTCACCTCAGGACATCACAGAAATGTGATTGATGGTGAGTAAAGAAGGCTGTTCTTCCCTATATAGTGCCCTACTATAGACCAGAGCCCTATTCCCTATATAGTGCACTACTATAGACCAGAGCCCTATTCCCTATATAGTGCACTACTATAGACCAGAGCCCTATTCCCTATATAGTGCCCTACTATAGACCAGAGCCCTATTCCCTATGTAGTGCACTACTATAGACTAGAGCCCTATTCCCTATATAGTGTACTACTATAGACCAGGGCCCTATTCCCTATATAGTGCACTACTTTAGACCAGAGCCCTATTCCCTATATAGTGCACTACTATAGCCCAGAGCCCTATTCCCTATATAGTGCACTACTAAAGACCAGAGCCCTATTCCCTATATAGTGCACTACTATAGACCAGAGCCCTATTCCCTATATAGTGCACTACTATACACCAGAGCCCTATTCCCTATATAGTGCACTACTATAGACCAGAGCCCTATTCCCTATATAGTGCACTACTATAGACCAGAGCCCTATTCCCTATATAGTGCACTACTATAGACCAGAGCCCTATTCCCTATATAGTGCACTACTATAGACCAGAGCCCTATTCCCTATATAGTGAACTACTATAGACCAGAGCCCTATTCCCTATATAGTGCACTACTATAGACCAGAGCCCTATTCCCTATATAGTGCACTACTATAGACCAGAGCCCTATTCCCTATATAGTACACTACTATAGACCAGAGCCCTATTCCCTATATAGTGCCCTACTATAGACCAGAGCCCTATTCCCTATATAGTGCCCTACTATAGACCAGAGCCCTATTCCCTATATAGTGCCCTACTATAGACCAGAGCTCTATTCCCTATATAGTGCCCTACTATAGACCAGAGCCCTATTCCCTATATAGTACACTACTATAGACCAGAGCCCTATTCCCTATATAGTACACTACTATAGACCAGAGCCCTATTCCCTATATAGTACACTACTATAGACCAGAGCCCTATTCCCTATATAGTACACTACTGTAGACCAGAGCCCTATTCCCTATATAGTGCACTACTATAGACCAGAGCCCTATTCCCTATATAGTGCACTACTTTAGACCAGGGTCCTATTCCCTATATAGTGCACTACTATAGACCAGAGCCCTATTCCCTATATAGTGCACTACTATAGACCAGAGCCCTATTCCCTATATTGTGCACTACTTTAGACCAGGGTCCTATTCCCTATATAGTGCACTACTATAGACCAGAGCCCTATTCCCTATATAGTGCACTACTATAGACCAGAGCCCTATTCCCTATATTGTGCACTACTTTAGACCAGGGTCCTATTCCCTATATAGTGCACTACTTTAGACCAGGGTCCTATTCCCTATATAGTGCACTACTATAGACCAGAGCCCTAGTCCCTATATAGTGCACTACTATAGACCAGAGCCCTAGTCCCTATATAGTGCACTACTATAGACCAGAGCCCTAGTCCCTATATAGTGCACTACTATAGACCAGAGCCCTATTCCCTATAAAATGCCCAGGACCCTGGTCAAAAAGTAGTGCGCTATATAGGGAATAGTGTGCCATTTTAGACAGCCAGGAACTATCAGGCCAATGGAGCATGTCTGATGTAGGGAACTTCAATCACGTCAAAGTTATGGCGGCTAGCTTTGTTAGAAACAACACTGTAAACAACAACAACATTGTAAACAACAACAACAGTGTAAACAAAGGGGTGTCAGTGATAAGCAGCAACAGTATTTCTCCTTCAGGTCCTATGCAAATCAGACAGTTACCTTGATCAGATAGAGAGCGGACGAGAACATTGATTAGACCGAGAGGAGGAGGAGAACCTTGATCAGATAGAGAGGAGGAGAACCTTGATCAGATAGAGAGGAGGAGGAGAACCTTGATCAGATAGAGAGGAGGAGAACCTTGATCAGATAGAGAGAGAGGAGAGACAGAAATAGAAGAGACAGAAATGTTTATGGGGGAGGTATTGCAGTATATATTCAGAGCCATATCCCTGTAATGTTTATAGGGGAGGTGTTGTATATATTCAGAGCCATATCCCTGTAATGTTTATAGGGGAGGTGTTGCTGTATATATTCAGAGCCATATCCCTGTAATGTTTATAGGGAGGTGTTGTATATATTCAGAGCCATATCCCTGTAATGTTTATAGGGGAG
The DNA here is from genome assembly GCF_002021735.2 of Oncorhynchus kisutch. Classification (NCBI taxonomy): domain Eukaryota; kingdom Metazoa; phylum Chordata; class Actinopteri; order Salmoniformes; family Salmonidae; genus Oncorhynchus; species Oncorhynchus kisutch. The sequence continues at coordinate 22,778,994 of NW_022261983.1, forward strand.
GTGTTGTATATATTCAGAGCCATATCCCTGTAATGTTTATAGGGGAGGTGTTGTATATATTCAGAGCCATATCCCTGTAATGTTTATAGGGGAGGTGTTGTATATATTCAGAGCCATATCCCTGTAATGTTTATAGGGGAGGTGTTGTATATATTCAGAGCCATATCCCTGTAATGTTTATAGGGGAGGTGGTGCTGTACATATTCAGAGCCATATCCCTATAATGTTTATAGGGGAGGTGTTGTATATATTCAGAGCCATATCCCTGTAATGTTTATAGGGGAGGTGGTGCTGTATATATTCAGAGCCATATCCCTGTAATGTTTATAGGGGAGGTGTTGCTGTATACAGTGCCTTGCGAAAGTATTCGGCCCCCTTGAACTTTGCGACCTTTTGCCACATTTCAGGCTTCAAACATAAAGATATAAAACTGTCTTTTTTTGTGAAGAATCAACAACAAGTGGGACACAATCATGAAGTGGAACGACATTTATTGGATATTTCAAACTTTTTCAACAAATCAAAAACTGAAAAATTGGGCGTTCAAAATTATTCAGCCCCCTTAAGTTAATACTTTGTAGCGCCACCTTTTGCTGCGATTACAGCTGTAAGTCGCTTGGGGTATGTCTCTATCAGTTTTGCACATCGAGAGACTGACATTTTTTCCCATTCCTCCTTGCAAAACAGCTCGAGCTCAGTGAGGTTGGATGGAGAGCATTTGTGAACAGCAGTTTTCAGTTCTTTCCACAGATTCTCGATTGGATTCAGGTCTGGACTTTGACTTGGCCATTCTAACACCTGGATATGTTTATTTTTGAACCATTCAATTGTAGAATTTGCTTTATGTTTTGGATCATTGTCTTGTTGGAAGACAAATCTCCATCCCAGTCTCAGGTCTTTTGCAGACTCCATCAGGTTTTCTTCCAGAATGGTCCTGTATTTGGCTCCATCCATCTTCCCATCAATTTTATCCATCTTCCCTGTCCCTGCTGAAGAAAAGCAGGCCCAAACCATGATGCTGCCACCACCATGTTTGACAGTGGGGATGGTGTGTTCAGGGTGGTGAGCTGTGTTGCTTTTACGCCAAACATAACGTTTTGCATTGTTGCCAAAAAGTTCAATTTTGGTTTCATCTGACCAGAGCACCTTCTTCCACATGTTTGGTGTGTCTCCCAGGTGGCTTGTGGCAAACTTTAAACGACACTTTTTATGGATATCTTTAAGAAATGGCTTTCTTCTTGCCACTCTTCCATAAAGGCCAGATTTGTGCAATATACGACTGATTGTTGTCCTATGGACAGAGTCTCCCACCTCAGCTGTAGATCTCTGCAGTTCATCCAGAGTGATCATGGGCCTCTTGGCTGCATCTCTGATCAGTCTTCTCCTTGTATGAGCTGAAAGTTTAGAGTCAGTCTATATCTGGATCTATACAGTATATCTCCCAGTCAGTCTAGACAGTCTATATCTGGATCTATACAGTATATCTACCAGTCAGTCTATATCTGGATCTATACAGTATATCTACCAGACAGTCTATATCTGGGTCTATACAGTATATCTACCAGTCAGTCTATATCTGGATCTATACAGTATATCTACCAGTCAGTCTATATCTGGATCTATACAGTATATCTACAAGTCAGTCTAGACAGTCTATATCTGGATCTATACAGTATATCTACCAGTCAGTCTATATCTGGATCTATACAGTATATCTCCCAGTCAGTCTAGACAGTCTATATCTGGATCTATACAGTATATCTACCAGTCAGCCTAGACAGTCTATATCTGGATCTATACAGTATATCTACCAGTCAGCCTAGACAGTCTATATCTGGATCTATACAGTATATCTACCAGTCAGTCTATATCTGGGTCTATATAGTATATCTACCAGTCAGTCTATATCTGGATCTATATAGTATATCTACCAGTCAGTCTATATCTGGGTCTATACAGTATATCTACCAGTCAGTCTATATCTGCATCTATACAGTATATCTACCAGTCAGTCTATATCTGGATCTATACAGTATATCTACCAGTCAGTCTAGACAGTCTATATCTGGATCTATACAGTATATCTACCAGACAGTCTATATCTGGATCTATACAGTATATCTACCAGTCAGCCTAGACAGTCTATATCTGGATCTATAGAGTATATCTACCAGTCAGTCTATATCTGGATCTATACAGTATATCTACCAGACAGTCTATATCTGGATCTATAGAGTATATCTACCAGACAGTCTATATCTGGATCTATACAGTATATCTACCAGACAGTCTATATCTGGATCTATACAGTATATCTACCAGACAGTCTATATCTGGATCTATACAGTATATCTACCAGACAGTCTATATCTGGATCTATACAGTCTATCTACCAGACAGTCTATATCTGGATCTATACAGTATATCTACCAGACAGTCTATATCTGGATCTATACAGTATATCTACCAGACAGTCTATATCTGGATCTATACAGTATATCTCCCAGTCAGTCTATATCTGGATCTATACAGTATATCTACCAGTCAGTCTATATCTGGATCTATACAGTATATCTACCAGACAGTCTATATCTGGATCTATACAGTATATCTACCAGACAGTCTATACAGTCTATATCTGGATCTATACAGTATATCTACCAGACAGTCTATATCTGGATCTATAGAGTATATCTACCAGACAGTCTATATCTGGATCTATACAGTATATCTACCAGACAGTCTATATCTGGATCTATACAGTATATCTACCAGACAGTCTATATCTGGATCTATACAGTATATCTACCAGTCAGTCTATATCTGGATCTATACAGTATATCTACCAGACAGTCTATATCTGGATCTATACAGTATATCTCCCAGTCAGTCTATATCTGGATCTATACAGTATATCTACCAGTCAGTCTATATCTGGATCTATACAGTATATCTACCAGACAGTCTATATCTGGATCTATACAGTATATCTACCAGACAGTCTATACAGTCTATATCTGGATCTATACAGTATATCTACCAGACAGTCTATATCTGGATCTATACAGTATATCTACCAGTCAGTCTATAGCTGGATCTATACAGTATATCTACCAGACAGTCTATATCTGGATCTATACAGTATATCTACCAGTCAGTCTATATCTGGATCTATACAGTATATCTACCAGTCAGTCTATATCTGGATCTATACAGTATATCTACCAGTAAGTCTATACCTGGATCTATACAGTATATCTACCAGTCAGTCTATATCTGGATCTATACAGTATATCTACCAGTCAGCCTAGACAGTCTATATCTGGATCTATACAGTATATCTACAAGTCAGTCTATATCTGGATCTATACAGTATATCTACCAGTCAGTCTATATCTGGATCTATACAGTATATCTACCAGACAGTCTATATCTGGATCTATAGAGTATATCTACCAGTCAGTCTATATCTGGATCTATACAGTATATCTACCAGTCAGTCTAGACAGTCTATATCTGGATCTATACAGTATATCTACCAGTCAGTCTATATCTGGATCTATACAGTATATCTCCCAGTCAGTCTATATCTGGATCTATACAGTATATCTCCCAGACAGTCTATATCTGGATCTATACAGTATATCTACCAGACAGTCTATATCTGGATCTATACAGTATATCTACCAGTCAGTCTATATCTGGATCTATACAGTATATCTACAAGTCAGTCTAGACAGTCTATATCTGGATCTATACAGTATATCTACCAGTCAGTCTATATCTGGATCTATACAGTATATCTCCCAGTCAGTCTAGACAGTCTATATCTGGATCTATACAGTATATCTACCAGTCAGCCTAGACAGTCTATATCTGGATCTATACAGTATATCTACCAGTCAGCCTAGACAGTCTATATCTGGATCTATACAGTATATCTACCAGTCAGTCTATATCTGGGTCTATATAGTATATCTACCAGTCAGTCTATATCTGGATCTATACAGTATATCTACCAGTCAGTCTACACAGTCTATATCTGGATCTATACAGTATATCTACCAGTCAGTCTATATCTGGATCTATACAGTATATCTCCCAGTCAGTCTATATCTGGATCTATACAGTATATCTACCAGTCAGTCTATATCTGGATCTATACAGTATATCTCCCAGTCAGTCTATATCTGGATCTATACAGTATATCTCCCAGACAGTCTATATCTGGATCTATACAGTATATCTACCAGTCAGTCTATATCTGGATCTATACAGTATATCTACCAGTCAGTCTATATCTGGATCTATACAGTATATCTACAAGTCAGTCTAGACAGTCTATATCTGGATCTATACAGTATATCTACCAGTCAGCCTAGACAGTCTATATCTGGATCTATACAGTATATCTACCAGTCAGTCTATATCTGGATCTATACAGTATATCTACCAGTCAGTCTATATCTGGATCTATACAGTATATCTACCAGACAGTCTATATCTGGATCTATAGAGTATATCTACCAGTCAGTCTATATCTGGATCTATACAGTATATCTACCAGTCAGTCTAGACAGTCTATATCTGGATCTATACAGTATATCTACCAGTCAGTCTATATCTGGATCTATACAGTATATCTCCCAGTCAGTCTATATCTGGATCTATACAGTATATCTCCCAGACAGTCTATATCTGGATCTATACAGTATATCTACCAGACAGTCTATATCTGGATCTATACAGTATATCTACCAGTCGGTCTATATCTGGATCTATACAGTATATCTACAAGTCAGTCTAGACAGTCTATATCTGGATCTATACAGTATATCTACCAGTCAGTCTATATCTGGATCTATACAGTATATCTACCAGTCAGCCTAGACAGTCTATATCTGGATCTATACAGTATATCTACCAGTCAGCCTAGACAGTCTATATCTGGATCTATACAGTATATCTACCAGTCAGTCTATATCTGGGTCTATATAGTATATCTACCAGTCAGTCTATATCTGGATCTATACAGTATATCTCCCAGTCAGTCTATATCTGGATCTATACAGTATATCTACCAGTCAGTCTATATCTGGATCTATACAGTATATCTCCCAGTCAGTCTATATCTGGATCTATACAGTATATCTCCCAGACAGTCTATATCTGGATCTATACAGTATATCTACCAGTCAGTCTATATCTGGATCTATACAGTATATCTACCAGTCAGTCTATATCTGGATCTATACAGTATATCTACAAGTCAGTCTAGACAGTCTATATCTGGATCTATACAGTATATCTACCAGTCAGCCTAGACAGTCTATATCTGGATCTATACAGTATATCTACCAGTCAGTCTATATCTGGATCTATACAGTATATCTACCAGTCAGTCTATATCTGGATCTATACAGTATATCTACCAGACAGTCTATATCTGGATCTATAGAGTATATCTACCAGTCAGTCTATATCTGGATCTATACAGTATATCTACCAGTCAGTCTAGACAGTCTATATCTGGATCTATACAGTATATCTACCAGTCAGTCTATATCTGGATCTATACAGTATATCTCCCAGTCAGTCTATATCTGGATCTATACAGTATATCTCCCAGACAGTCTATATCTGGATCTATACAGTATATCTACCAGACAGTCTATATCTGGATCTATACAGTATATCTACCAGTCGGTCTATATCTGGATCTATACAGTATATATACAAGTCAGTCTAGACAGTCTATATCTAGATCTATACAGTATATCTACCAGTCAGTCTATATCTGGATCTATACAGTATATCTACCAGTCAGCCTAGACAGTCTATATCTGGATCTATACAGTATATCTACCAGTCAGCCTAGACAGTCTATATCTGGATCTATACAGTATATCTACCAGTCAGTCTATATCTGGGTCTATATAGTATATCTACCAGTCAGTCTATATCTGGATCTATACAGTATATCTACCAGTCAGTCTAGACAGTCTATATCTGGATCTATACAGTATATCTACCAGTCAGTCTATATCTGGATCTATACAGTATATCTCCCAGTCAGTCTATATCTGGATCTATACAGTATATCTACCAGTCAGTCTATATCTGGATCTATACAGTATATCTCCCAGTCAGTCTATATCTGGATCTATACAGTATATCTCCCAGACAGTCTATATCTGGATCTATACAGTATATCTACCAGTCAGTCTATATCTGGATCTATACAGTATATCTACCAGTCAGTCTATATCTGGATCTATACAGTATATCTACAAGTCAGTCTAGACAGTCTATATCTGGATCTATACAGTATATCTACCAGTCAGCCTAGACAGTCTATATCTGGATCTATACAGTATATCTACCAGTCAGTCTATATCTGGATCTATACAGTATATCTACCAGTCAGTCTATATCTGGATCTATACAGTATATCTACCAGACAGTCTATATCTGGATCTATAGAGTATATCTACCAGTCAGTCTATATCTGGATCTATACAGTATATCTACCAGTCAGTCTAGACAGTCTATATCTGGATCTATACAGTATATCTACCAGTCAGTCTATATCTGGATCTATACAGTATATCTCCCAGTCAGTCTATATCTGGATCTATACAGTATATCTCCCAGACAGTCTATATCTGGATCTATACAGTATATCTACCAGACAGTCTATATCTGGATCTATACAGTATATCTACCAGTCGGTCTATATCTGGATCTATACAGTATATATACAAGTCAGTCTAGACAGTCTATATCTAGATCTATACAGTATATCTACCAGTCAGTCTATATCTGGATCTATACAGTATATCTACCAGTCAGCCTAGACAGTCTATATCTGGATCTATACAGTATATCTACCAGTCAGCCTAGACAGTCTATATCTGGATCTATACAGTATATCTACCAGTCAGTCTATATCTGGGTCTATATAGTATATCTACCAGTCAGTCTATATCTGGATCTATACAGTATATCTACCAGTCAGTCTAGACAGTCTATATCTGGATCTATACAGTATATCTACCAGTCAGTCTATATCTGGATCTATACAGTATATCTCCAGTCAGTCTAGACAGTCTATATCTGGATCTATACAGTATATCTACCAGTCAGCCTAGACAGTCTATATCTGGATCTATACAGTATATCTACCAGTCAGCCTAGACAGTCTATATCTGGATCTATACAGTATATCTACCAGTCAGTCTATATCTGGGTCTATATAGTATATCTACCAGTCAGTCTATATCTGGATCTATATAGTATATCTACCAGTCAGTCTATATCTGGGTCTATACAGTATATCTACCAGTCAGTCTATATCTGCATCTATACAGTATATCTACCAGTCAGTCTATATCTGGATCTATACAGTATATCTACCAGTCAGTCTAGACAGTCTATATCTGGATCTATACAGTATATCTACCAGACAGTCTATATCTGGATCTATACAGTATATCTACCAGTCAGCCTAGACAGTCTATATCTGGATCTATAGAGTATATCTACCAGTCAGTCTATATCTGGATCTATACAGTTTATCTACCAGACAGTCTATATCTGGATCTATAGAGTATATCTACCAGACAGTCTATATCTGGATCTATACAGTATATCTACCAGACAGTCTATATCTGGATCTATACAGTATATCTACCAGACAGTCTATATCTGGATCTATACAGTATATCTACCAGACAGTCTATATCTGGATCTATACAGTCTATCTACCAGACAGTCTATATCTGGATCTATACAGTATATCTACCAGACAGTCTATATCTGGATCTATACAGTATATCTACCAGACAGTCTATATCTGGATCTATACAGTATATCTCCCAGTCAGTCTATATCTGGATCTATACAGTATATCTACCAGTCAGTCTATATCTGGATCTATACAGTATATCTACCAGACAGTCTATATCTGGATCTATACAGTATATCTACCAGACAGTCTATACAGTCTATATCTGGATCTATACAGTATATCTACCAGACAGTCTATATCTGGATCTATACAGTATATCTACCAGTCAGTCTATAGCTGGATCTATACAGTATATCTACCAGACAGTCTATATCTGGATCTATACAGTATATCTACCAGTCAGTCTATATCTGGATCTATACAGTATATCTACCAGTCAGTCTATATCTGGATCTATACAGTATATCTACCAGTCAGTCTATACCTGGATCTATACAGTATATCTACCAGTCAGTCTATATCTGGATCTATACAGTATATCTACCAGTCAGCCTAGACAGTCTATATCTGGATCTATACAGTATATCTACAAGTCAGTCTATATCTGGATCTATACAGTATATCTACCAGTCAGGCTATATCTGGATCTATACAGTATATCTACCAGACAGTCTATATCTGGATCTATAGAGTATATCTACCAGTCAGTCTATATCTGGATCTATACAGTATATCTACCAGTCAGTCTAGACAGTCTATATCTGGATCTATACAGTATATCTACCAGTCAGTCTATATCTGGATCTATACAGTATATCTCCCAGTCAGTCTATATCTGGATCTATACAGTATATCTCCCAGACAGTCTATATCTGGATCTATACAGTATATCTACCAGACAGTCTATATCTGGATCTATACAGTATATCTACCAGTCAGTCTATATCTGGATCTATACAGTATATCTACAAGTCAGTCTAGACAGTCTATATCTGGATCTATACAGTATATCTACCAGTCAGTCTATATCTGGATCTATACAGTATATCTCCCAGTCAGTCTAGACAGTCTATATCTGGATCTATACAGTATATCTACCAGTCAGCCTAGACAGTCTATATCTGGATCTATACAGTATATCTACCAGTCAGCCTAGACAGTCTATATCTGGATCTATACAGTATATCTACCAGTCAGTCTATATCTGGATCTATACAGTATATTCTACCAGTCAGTCTAGACAGTCTATATCTGGATCTATACAGTATATCTACCAGTCAGTCTATATCTGGATCTATACAGTATATCTCCCAGTCAGTCTATATCTGGATCTATACAGTATATCTACCAGTCAGTCTATATCTGGATCTATACAGTATATCTCCCAGTCAGTCTATATCTGGATCTATACAGTATATCTCCCAGACAGTCTATATCTGGATCTATACAGTATATCTACCAGTCAGTCTATATCTGGATCTATACAGTATATCTACCAGTCAGTCTATATCTGGATCTATACAGTATATCTACAAGTCAGTCTAGACAGTCTATATCTGGATCTATACAGTATATCTACCTGTCAGTCTAGACAGTCTATATCTGGATCTATACAGTATATCTACCAGTCAGTCTATATCTGGATCGATACAGTATATCTCCCAGTCAGTCTATATCTGGATCTATACAGTATATCTACCAGTCAGTCTATATCTGGATCTATACAGTATATCTCCCAGTCAGTCTATATCTGGATCTATACAGTATATCTCCCAGACAGTCTATATCTGGATCTATACAGTATATCTACCAGACAGTCTATATCTGGATCTATACAGTATATCTACAAGTCAGTCTAGACAGTCTATATCTGGATCTATACAGTATATCTACCAGTCAGTCTATATCTGGATCTATACAGTATATCTCCCAGTCAGTCTAGACAGTCTATATCTGGATCTATACAGTATATCTACCAGTCAGTCTATATCTGGATCTATACAGTATATCTCCCAGTCAGGCTATATCTGGATCTATACAGTATATCTCCCAGACAGTCTATATCTGGATCTATACAGTATATCTACCAGACAGTCTATATCTGGATCTATACAGTATATCTACCAGTCAGTCTATATCTGGATCTATACAGTATATCTACAAGTCAGTCTAGACAGTCTATATCTGGATCTATACAGTATATCTACCAGTCAGTCTATATCTGGATCTATACAGTATATCTCCCAGTCAGTCTAGACAGTCTATATCTGGATCTATACAGTATATCTACCAGTCAGCCTAGACAGTCTATATCTGGATCTATACAGTATATCTACCAGTCAGCCTAGACAGTCTATATCTGGATCTATACAGTATATCTACCAGTCAGTCTATATCTGGATCTATACAGTATATCTACCAGTCAGTCTAGACAGTCTATATCTGGATCTATACAGTATATCTACCAGTCAGTCTATATCTGGATCTATACAGTATATCTCCCAGTCAGTCTATATCTGGATCTATACAGTATATCTACCAGTCAGTCTATATCTGGATCTATACAGTATATCTCCCAGTCAGTCTATATCTGGATCTATACAGTATATCTCCCAGACAGTCTATATCTGGATCTATACAGTATATCTACCAGTCAGTCTATATCTGGATCTATACAGTATATCTACCAGTCAGTCTATATCTGGATCTATACAGTATATCTACAAGTCAGTCTAGACAGTCTATATCTGGATCTATACAGTATATCTACCTGTCAGTCTAGACAGTCTATATCTGGATCTATACAGTATATCTACCAGTCAGTCTATATCTGGATCGATACAGTATATCTCCCAGTCAGTCTATATCTGGATCTATACAGTATATCTACCAGTCAGTCTATATCTGGATCTATACAGTATATCTCCCAGTCAGTCTATATCTGGATCTATACAGTATATCTCCCAGACAGTCTATATCTGGATCTATACAGTATATCTACCAGACAGTCTATATCTGGATCTATACAGTATATCTACAAGTCAGTCTAGACAGTCTATATCTGGATCTATACAGTATATCTACCAGTCAGTCTATATCTGGATCTATACAGTATATCTCCCAGTCAGTCTAGACAGTCTATATCTGGATCTATACAGTATATCTACCAGTCAGCCTAGACAGTCTATATCTGGATCTATACAGTATATCTACCAGTCAGCCTAGACAGTCTATATCTGGATCTATACAGTATATCTACCAGTCAGTCTATATCTGGATCTATACAGTATATCTACCAGTCAGTCTATATCTGGATCTATAGAGTATATCTACCAGTCAGTCTATATCTGAATCTATACAGTATCTCTGTATGAGGTGATTTAAAGAGCAAAGCTGGGAGGATGAGAAATATAACACATTAATAACAACACCAGACCAATTAGAGTAACGTTAAAATGATTCCTAACTGGATGGTTCTTCACTTACTTGTCTTAAACCTCTTGGGAGCATTTGTGAGGGTGTCCACCACTTCACTCTGTTCTTTGTAGCCAGGAAATCCACTCTTTACATTAGACCTTTATTTAACTAACTAAGTCAGTTAAGAACAAATTCTGATTTACTATGACGGCCTACTGGGAAACAGTTAAGTGCCTTGTTCAGCGACAGATCAATTTTTTTTTTTACCTTGTCAGCTCGGGGATTCAAACCAGCAACCTTTCAGTTACTGGCCCAAAGCTCTAACCACGAGGCTACCTGCCTCCTCTAACCACGAGACTACCTGCCTCCTCTAACCACGAGGCTACCTGCCTCCTCTAACCACGAGGCTACCTGCCTCCTCTAACCACGAGGCTACCTGCCTCCTCTAACCACTAGACTACCTGTCTCCTCTAACCACTAGGCTACCTGCCTCCTCTAACCACTAGGCTACCTGCCTCCTCTAACCACGAGACTACCTGCCTCCTCTAACCACGAGGCTACCTGCCTCCTCTAACCACGAGGCTACCTGCCTCCTCTAACCACTAGGCTACCTGCCTCCTCTAACCACGAGGCTACCTGTCTCCTCTATCCACTAGGCGACCTGCCTCCTCTAACCACGAGGCTACCTGCCTCCTCTAACCACGAGGCTACCTGTCTCCTCTATCCACTAGGCTACCTGCCTCCTCTAACCACGAGGCTACCTGCCTCCTCTAACCACGAGGCTACCTGTCTCCTCTATCCACTAGGCTACCTGCCTCCTCTAACCACTAGGCTACCTGCCTCCTCTAACCACTAGGCTACCTGCCTCCTCTAACCACTAGGCTACCTGCCTCCTCTAACCACTAGGCTACCTATCTCCTCTAACAACCTGCCACCCAGTTCTTCAAGAGTGAAGCGTCTCCAGTTGTCTCCATCTCGTTTTCTGCCCAATGCCCAAACCCCATCTCCTTTTCTGAGTGAATGCCCAATCCCCATCTCCTTTTCTGACCCAATGCCCAAACCCCATCTCCTTTTCTGAGTGAATGCCCAATCCCCATCTCCTTTTCTGAGTGAATGCCCAATCCCCATCTCCTTTTCTGATTGAATGCCCAAACCCCATCTCCTTTTCTGAGTGAATGCCCAAACCCCATCTCCTTTTCTCAGTATATGCCCAAACCCCATCTCCTTTTCTGAGTGAATGCCCAAACCCCATCTCCTTTTCTCAGTATATGCCCAAACCCCATCTCCTTTTCTGAGTGAATGCCCAAACCCCATCTCCTTTTCTCAGTATATGCCCAAACCCCATCTCCTTTTCTCAGTATATGCCCAAACCCCATCTCCTTTTCTGAGTGAATGCCCAAACCCCATCTCCTTTTCTCAGTATATGCCCAAACCCCATCTCCTTTTCTGAGTGAATGCCCAAACCCCATCTCCTTTTCTCAGTATATGCCCAAACCCCATCTCCTTTTCTGAGTGAATGCCCAAACCCCATCTCCTTTTCTGAGTGAATGCCCAAACCCCATCTCCTTTTCTCAGTATATGCCCAAACCCCAAAGGACTCTAGCCTGGTACTCTACTATAAAGGAAGAGGAGAGGACTCTAGCCTGGTACTCTACTATAGAGGAAGAGGAGAGGAGAGGACTCTAGCCTGGTACTCTACTGTTATGGAAGAGGAGAGGAGAGGACTCTAGCCTGGTACTCTACTATAGAGGAAGAGGAGAGGAGAGGACTCTAGCCTGGTACTCTACTATAGAGGAAGAGGAGAGGACTCTAGCCTGGTACTCTACTATAAAGGAAGAGGAGAGGACTCTAGCCTGGTACTCTACTATAGAGGAAGAGGAGAGGACTTTAGCCTGGTACTCTACTATAGAGGAAGAGGAGAGGAGAGGACTCTAGCCTGGTACTCTACTATAGAGGAAGAGGAGAGGACTCTAGCCTGGTACTCTACTATAGAGGAAGAGGAGAGGACTCTAGCCTGGTACTCTACTATAGAGGTAGAGGAAAGGAAAGGACTCTAGCCTGGTACTCTACTATAGAGGAAGAGGAGAGGACTCTAGCCTGGTACTCTACTATAGAGGTAGAGGAGAGGAAAGGACTCTAGCCTGGTACTCTACTATAAAGGAAGAGGAGAGGAGAGGACTCTAGCCTGGTACTCTACTATAGAGGAAGAGGAGAAGACTCTAGCATGGTACTCTACTATAGAGGTAGAGGAAAGGAAAGGACTCTAGCCTGGTACTCTACTATAGAGGAAGAGGAGAGGACTCTAGCCTGGTACTCTACTATAGAGGAAGAGGAGAGGACTCTAGCCTGGTACTCTACTATAGAGGAAGAGGAGAGGACTCTAGCCTGGTACTCTACTATAGAGGTAGAGGAGAGGAGAGGACTCTAGCCTGGTACTCTACTATAGAGGAAGAGGAGAGGACTCTAGCCTGGTACTCTACTATAGAGGAAGAGGAGAGGACTCTAGCCTGGTACTCTACTGTAGAGGTAGAGGAGAGGAAAGTACTCTAGCCTGGTACTCTACTATAAAGGAAGAGGAGAGGAGAGGACTCTAGCCTGGTACTCTACTATAGAGGAAGAGGAGAGGACTCTAGCCTGGTACTCTACTATAGAGGAAGAGGAGAGGACTCTAGCCTGGTACTCTACTATAGAGGAAGAGGAGAGGAGAGGACTCTAGCCTGGTACTCTGCTATAGAGGAGAGGAGAGGACTCTAGCCTGGTACTCTACTATAGAGGAAGAGGAGAGGACTCTAGCCTGGTACTCTACTATAGAGGAAGAGGAGAGGACTCTAGCCTGGTACTCTACTGTAGAGGTAGAGGAGAGGAAAGTACTCTAGCCTGGTACTCTACTATAAAGGAAGAGGAGAGGAGAGGACTCTAGCCTGGTACTCTACTATAGAGGAAGAGGAGAGGACTCTAGCCTGGTACTCTACTATAGAGGAAGAGGAGAGGACTCTAGCCTGGTACTCTACTATAGAGGAAGAGGAGAGGAGAGGACTCTAGCCTGGTACTCTACTATAGAGGAAGTGGAGAGGAGAGGACTCTAGCCTGGTACTCTACTATAGAGGAAGGGGAGAGGACTCTAGCCTGGTACTCTACTATAGAGGAAGAGGAGAGGACTCTAGCCTGGTACTCTACTATAGAGGTAGAGGAGAGGAAAGGACTCTAGCCTGGTACTCTACTATAGAGGAAGAGGAGAGGAGAGGACTCTAGCCTGGTACTCTACTATAGAGGAAGAGGAGAGGACTCTAGCCTGGTACTCTACTATAGAGGAAGAGGAGAGGAGAGGACTCTAGCCTGGTACTGTGCTATAGAGGAGAGGAGAGGACTCTAGCCTGGTACTCTACTATAGAGGAAGAGGAGAGGACTCTAGCCTGGTACTCTACTATAGAGGAAGAGGAGAGGACTCTAGCCTGGTACTCTACTATAGAGGAAGAGGAGAGGAGATGGTTCTAGCCTGGTACTCTACTATAGAGGAAGAGGCGAGGACTCTAGCCTGGTACTCTACTATAAAGGAAGAGGAGAGGACTCTAGCCTGGTACTCTACTATAGAGGAAGAGGAGAGGACTCTAGCCTGGTACTCTACTATAGAGGAAGAGGAGAGGACTCTAGCCTGGTACTCTACTATAGAGGAGAGGAAAGGACTCTAGCCTGGTACTCTACTATGGAGGAAGAGGAGAGGAAAGGACTCTAGCCTGGTACTCTACTATAGAGGAAGAGGAGAGGAGAGGACTCTAGCCTGGTACTCTACTATAGAGGAAGAGGAGAGGACTCTAGCCTGGTACCCTACTATAGAGGAAGAGGAGAGGACTCTAGCCTGGTACTCTACTATAAAGGAAGAGGAGAGGACTCTAGCCTGGTACTCTACTATAGAGGAGAGGAGAGGACTCTAGCCTGGTACTCTACTATAGAGGAAGAGGAGAGGAGAGGACTCTAGCCTGGTACTCTACTATAGAGGAAGAGGAGAGGACTCTAGCCTGGTACTCTACTATAGAGGAAGAGGAGAGGACTCTAGCCTGGTACTCTACTATAGAGGAGAGGAAAGGACTCTAGCCTGGTACTCTACTATGGAGGAAGAGGAGAGGAAAGGACTCTAGCCTGGTACTCTACTATAGAGGAAGAGGAGAGGAGAGGACTCTAGCCTGGTACTCTACTATAGAGGAAGAGGAGAGGACTCTAGCCTGGTACTCTACTATAGAGGAAGAGGAGAGGACTCTAGCCTGGTACTCTACTATAGAGGAGAGGAGAGGACTCTAGCCTGGTACTCTACTATATAGGAAGAGAAGAGGAGAGGACTCTAGCCTGGTACTCTACTATAGAGGAGAGGAGAGGACTCTAGCCTGGTACTCTACTATAGAGGAAGAGGAGAGGACTCTAGCCTGGTACTCTACTATAGAGGTAGAGGAGAGGAAAGGACTCTAGCCTGGTACTCTACTATAGAGGAAGAGGAGAGGAGAGGACTCTAGCCTGGTACTCTACTATAAAGGAAGAGGAGAGGACTCTAGCCTGGTACTCTACTATAGAGGAAGAGGAGAGGACTCTAGCCTGGTACTCTACTATAAAGGAAGAGGAGAGGACTCTAGCCTGGTACTCTACTATAGAGGAAGAGGAGAGGACTCTAGCCTGGTACTCTACTATAGAGGAAGAGGAGAGGACTCTAGCCTGGTACTCTACTATAGAGGAAGAGGAGAGGACTCTAGCCTGGTACTCTACTATAGAGGAAGAGGAGAGGAGAGGACTCTAGCCTGGTACTCTACTATAGAGGAAGTGGAGAGGAGAGGACTCTAGCCTGGTACTCTACTATAGAGGAAGAGGAGAGGACTCTAGCCTGGTACTCTACTATAGAGGAAGAGGAGAGGACTCTAGCCTGGTACTCTACTATAGAGGTAGAGGAGAGGAAAGGACTCTAGCCTGGTACTCTACTATAGAGGAAGAGGAGAGGAGAGGACTCTAGCCTGGTACTCTACTATAGAGGAAGAGGAGAGGACTCTAGCCTGGTACTCTACTATAGAGGAAGAGGAGATGAGAGGACTCTAGCCTGGTACTGTGCTATAGAGGAGAGGAGAGGACTCTAGCCTGGTACTCTACTATAGAGGAAGAGGAGAGGACTCTAGCCTGGTACTCTACTATAGAGGAAGAGGAGAGGACTCTAGCCTGGTACTCTACTATAGAGGAAGAGGAGAGGAGATGGTTCTAGCCTGGTACTCTACTATAGAGGAAGAGGAAAGGAAAGGACTCTAGCCTGGTACTCTACTATAGAGGAAGAGGAGAGGACTCTAGCCTGGTACTCTACTATAGAGGTAGAGGAGAGGAAAGTACTCTAGCCTGGTACTCTACTATAAAGGAAGAGGAGAGGAGAGGACTCTAGCCTGGTACTCTACTATAGAGGAAGAGGAGAGGACTCTAGCCTGGTACTCTACTATAGAGGAAGAGGAGAGGACTCTAGCCTGGTACTCTACTATAGAGGAAGAGGAGAGGACTCTAGCCTGGTACTCTACTATAGAGGTAGAGGAGAGGAGAGGACTCTAGCCTGGTACTCTACTATAGAGGAAGAGGAGAGGACTCTAGCCTGGTACTCTACTATAGAGGAAGAGGAGAGGAGAGGACTCTAGCCTGGTACTCTGCTATAGAGGAGAGGAGAGGACTCTAGCCTGGTACTCTACTATAGAGGAAGAGGAGAGGACTCTAGCCTGGTACTCTACTATAGAGGAAGAGGAGAGGAGAGGACTCTAGCCTGGTACTCTACTATAGAGGAAGAGGAGAGGACTCTAGCCTGGTACTCTACTATAGAGGAAGAGGAGAGGACTCTAGCCTGGTACTCTACTATAGAGGAAGAGGAGAGGTGAGGACTCTAGCCTGGTACTCTGCTATAGAGGAGAGGAGAGGACTCTAGCCTGGTACTCTACTATAAAGGAAGAGGAGAGGACTCTAGCCTGGTACTCTACTATAGAGGAAGAGGAGAGGACTCTAGCCTGCTACTCTACTATAGAGGTAGAGGAGAGGACTCTAGCCTGGTACTCTACTATAAAGGAAGAGGAGAGGACTCTAGCCTGGTACTCTACTATAGAGGAAGAGGAGAGGACTCTAGCCTGGTACTCTACTATAGAGGTAGAGGAGAGGAAAGGACTCTAGCCTGGTACTCTACTATAGAGGAAGAGGAGAGGAGAGGACTCTAGCCTGGTACTCTACTATAGAGGAAGAGGAGAGGACTCTAGCCTGGTACTCTACTAT
Source organism: Oncorhynchus kisutch (assembly GCF_002021735.2). Lineage (NCBI taxonomy): Eukaryota > Metazoa > Chordata > Actinopteri > Salmoniformes > Salmonidae > Oncorhynchus > Oncorhynchus kisutch. The sequence goes on from NW_022261983.1 coordinate 22,796,431, forward strand.
AAAGGAAGAGGAGAGGACTCTAGCCTGGTACTCTACTATAGAGGAAGAGGAGAGGACTCTAGCCTGGTACTCTACTATAGAGGAAGAGGAGAGGAGAGGACTCTAGCCTGGTACTCTACTATAGAGGAAGAGGAGAGGACTCTAGCCTGGTACTCTACTATAAAGGAAGAGGAGAGGACTCTAGCCTGGTACTCTACTATAGAGGAAGAGGAGAGGGCTCTAGCCTGGTACTCTACTATAGAGGTAGAGGAGAGGAAAGGACTCTAGCCTGGTACTCTACTATAGAGGTAGAGGAGAGGAAAGTACTCTAGCCTGGTACTCTACTATAAAGGAAGAGGAGAGGAGAGGACTCTAGCCTGGTACTCTACTATAGAGGAAGAGGAGAGGACTCTAGCCTGGTACTCTACTATAGAGGAAGAGGAGAGGACTCTAGCCTGGTACTCTACTATAGAGGAAGAGGAGAGGACTCTAGCCTGGTACTCTACTATAGAGGTAGAGGAGAGGAGAGGACTCTAGCCTGGTACTCTACTATAGAGGAAGAGGAGAGGACTCTAGCCTGGTACTCTACTATAGAGGAAGAGGAGAGGACTCTAGCCTGGTACTCTACTGTAGAGGTAGAGGAGAGGAAAGTACTCTAGCCTGGTACTCTACTATAAAGGAAGAGGAGAGGAGAGGACTCTAGCCTGGTACTCTACTATAGAGGAAGAGGAGAGGACTCTAGCCTGGTACTCTACTATAGAGGAAGAGGAGAGGACTCTAGCCTGGTACTCTACTATAGAGGTAGAGGAGAGGAGAGGACTCTAGCCTGGTACTCTACTATAGAGGAAGAGGAGAGGACTCTAGCCTGGTACTCTACTATAGAGGAAGAGGAGAGGAGAGGACTCTAGCCTGGTACTCTGCTATAGAGGAGAGGAGAGGACTCTAGCCTGGTACTCTACTATAGAGGAAGAGGAGAGGACTCTAGCCTGGTACTCTACTATAAAGGAAGAGGAGAGGAGAGGACTCTAGCCTGGTACTCTACTATAGAGGAAGAGGAGAGGAGAGGACTCTAGCCTGGTACTCTACTATAGAGGAAGAGGAGAGGACTCTAGCCTGGTACTCTACTATAGAGGAAGAGGAGAGGACTCTAGCCTGGTACTCTACTATAGAGGAAGAGGAGAGGTGAGGACTCTAGCCTGGTACTCTGCTATAGAGGAGAGGAGAGGACTCTAGCCTGGTACTCTACTATAAAGGAAGAGGAGAGGACTCTAGCCTGGTACTCTACTATAGAGGAAGAGGAGAGGACTCTAGCCTGCTACTCTACTATAGAGGTAGAGGAGAGGACTCTAGCCTGGTACTCTACTATAAAGGAAGAGGAGAGGACTCTAGCCTGGTACTCTACTATAGAGGAAGAGGAGAGGACTCTAGCCTGGTACTCTACTATAAAGGAAGAGGAGAGGACTCTAGCCTGGTACTCTACTATAGAGGAAGAGGAGAGGACTCTAGCCTGGTACCCTACTATAGAGGAAGAGGAGAGGACTCTAGCCTGGTACTCTACTATAGAGGAAGAGGAGAGGAGAGGACTCTAGTCTGGTACTCTACTATAGAGGAAGAGGAGAGGAGAGGACTCTAGCCTGGTACTCTACTATAGAGGAAGAGGAGAGGACTCTAGCCTGGTACTCTACTATAGAGGAAGAGGAGAGGACTCTAGCCTGGTACTCTACTATAGAGGTAGAGGAGAGGAAAGGACTCTAGCCTGGTACTCTACTATAGAGGAAGAGGAGAGGAGAGGACTCTAGCCTGGTACTCTACTATAAAGGAAGAGGAGAGGACTCTAGCCTGGTACTCTACTATAGAGGAAGAGGAGAGGACTCTAGCCTGGTACTCTACTATAAAGGAAGAGGAGAGGACTCTAGCCTGGTACTCTACTATAGAGGAAGAGGAGAGGACTCTAGCCTGGTACTCTACTATAGAGGAAGAGGAGAGGACTCTAGCCTGGTACTCTACTATAGAGGAAGAGGAGAGGACTCTAGCCTGGTACTCTACTATAGAGGAAGAGGAGAGGAGAGGACTCTAGCCTGGTACTCTACTATAGAGGAAGAGGAGAGGACTCTAGCCTGGTACTCTACTATAAAGGAAGAGGAGAGGACTCTAGCCTGGTACTCTACTATAGAGGAAGAGGAGAGGACTCTAGCCTGGTACTCTACTATAGAGGAAGAGGAGAGGAGAGGACTCTAGCCTGGTACTCTACTATAGAGGAAGAGGAGAGGACTCTAGCCTGGTACTCTACTATAAAGGAAGAGGAGAGGACTCTAGCCTGGTACTCTACTATAGAGGAAGAGGAGAGGGCTCTAGCCTGGTACTCTACTATAGAGGTAGAGGAGAGGAAAGGACTCTAGCCTGGTACTCTACTATAGAGGGTAGAGGAGAGGAAAGTACTCTAGCCTGGTACTCTACTATAAAGGAAGAGGGAGAGGAGAGGACTCTAGCCTGGTACTCTACTATAGAGGAAGAGGAGAGGACTCTAGCCTGGTACTCTACTATAGAGGAAGAGGAGAGGACTCTAGCCTGGTACTCTACTATAGAGGAAGAGGAGAGGACTCTAGCCTGGTACTCTACTATAGAGGTAGAGGAGAGGAGAGGACTCTAGCCTGGTACTCTACTATAGAGGAAGAGGAGAGGACTCTAGCCTGGTACTCTACTATAGAGGAAGAGGAGAGGACTCTAGCCTGGTACTCTACTGTAGAGGTAGAGGAGAGGAAAGTACTCTAGCCTGGTACTCTACTATAAAGGAAGAGGAGAGGAGAGGACTCTAGCCTGGTACTCTACTATAGAGGAAGAGGAGAGGACTCTAGCCTGGTACTCTACTATAGAGGAAGAGGAGAGGACTCTAGCCTGGTACTCTACTATAGAGGAAGAGGAGAGGACTCTAGCCTGGTACTCTACTATAGAGGTAGAGGAGAGGAGAGGACTCTAGCCTGGTACTCTACTATAGAGGAAGAGAGAGGACTCTAGCCTGGTACTCTACTATAGAGGAAGAGGAGAGGAGAGGACTCTAGCCTGGTACTCTGCTATAGAGGAGAGGAGAGGACTCTAGCCTGGTACTCTACTATAGAGGAAGAGGAGAGGACTCTAGCCTGGTACTCTACTATAAAGGAAGAGGAGAGGAGAGGACTCTAGCCTGGTACTCTACTATAGAGGAAGAGGAGAGGAGAGGACTCTAGCCTGGTACTCTACTATAGAGGAAGAGGAGAGGACTCTAGCCTGGTACTCTACTATAAAGGAAGAGGAGAGGACTCTAGCCTGGTACTCTACTATAGAGGAAGAGGAGAGGACTCTAGCCTGCTACTCTACTATAGAGGTAGAGGAGAGGACTCTAGCCTGGTACTCTACTATAAAGGAAGAGGAGAGGACTCTAGCCTGGTACTCTACTATAGAGGAAGAGGAGAGGACTCTAGCCTGGTACTCTACTATAAAGGAAGAGGAGAGGACTCTAGCCTGGTACTCTACTATAGAGGAAGGGGAGAGGCCTCTAGCCTGGTACCCTACTATAGAGGAAGAGGAGAGGACTCTAGCCTGGTACTCTACTATAGAGGAAGAGGAGAGGAGAGGACTCTAGTCTGGTACTCTACTATAGAGGGAAGAGGAGAGGAGAGGACTCTAGCCTGGTACTCTACTATAGAGGAAGAGGAGAGGACTCTAGCCTGGTACTCTACTATAGAGGAAGAGGAGAGGACTCTAGCCTGGTACTCTACTATAGAGGTAGAGGAGAGGAAAGGACTCTAGCCTGGTACTCTACTATAGAGGAAGAGGAGAGGAGAGGACTCTAGCCTGGTACTCTACTATAAAGGAAGAGGAGAGGACTCTAGCCTGGTACTCTACTATAGAGGAAGAGGAGAGGACTCTAGCCTGGTACTCTACTATAAAGGAAGAGGAGAGGACTCTAGCCTGGTACTCTACTATAGAGGAAGAGGAGAGGACTCTAGCCTGGTACTCTACTATAGAGGAAGAGGAGAGGACTCTAGCCTGGTACTCTACTATAGAGGAAGAGGAGAGGACTCTAGCCTGGTACTCTACTATAGAGGAAGAGGAGAGGAGAGGACTCTAGCCTGGTACTCTACTATAGAGGAAGTGGAGAGGAGAGGACTCTAGCCTGGTACTCTACTATAGAGGAAGAGGAGAGGACTCTAGCCTGGTACTCTACTATAGAGGAAGAGGAGAGGACTCTAGCCTGGTACTCTACTATAGAGGTAGAGGAGAGGAAAGGACTCTAGCCTGGTACTCTACTATAGAGGAAGAGGAGAGGAGAGGACTCTAGCCTGGTACTCTACTATAGAGGAAGAGGAGAGGACTCTAGCCTGGTACTCTACTATAGAGGAAGAGGAGAGGAGAGGACTCTAGCCTGGTACTGTGGCTATAGAGGAGAGGAGAGGACTCTAGCCTGGTACTCTACTATAGAGGAAGAGGAGAGGACTCTAGCCTGGTACTCTACTATAGAGGAAGAGGAGAGGACTCTAGCCTGGTACTCTACTATAGAGGAAGAGGAGAGGAGATGGTTCTAGCCTGGTACTCTACTATAGAGGAAGAGGCGAGGACTCTAGCCTGGTACTCTACTATAAAGGAAGAGGAGAGGACTCTAGCCTGGTACTCTACTATAGAGGAAGAGGAGAGGACTCTAGCCTGGTACTCTACTATAGAGGAAGAGGAGAGGACTCTAGCCTGGTACTCTACTATAGAGGAGAGGAAAGGACTCTAGCCTGGTACTCTACTATGGAGGAAGAGGAGAGGAAAGGACTCTAGCCTGGTACTCTACTATAGAGGAAGAGGAGAGGAGAGGACTCTAGCCTGGTACTCTACTATAGAGGAAGAGGAGAGGACTCTAGCCTGGTACACCCTACTATAGAGGAAGAGGAGAGGACTCTAGCCTGGTACTCTACTATAAAGGAAGAGGAGAGGACTCTAGCCTGGTACTCTACTATAGAGGAGAGGAGAGGACTCTAGCCTGGTACTCTACTATAGAGGAAGAGGAGAGGAGAGGACTCTAGCCTGGTACTCTACTATAGAGGAAGAGGAGAGGACTCTAGCCTGGTACTCTACTATAGAGGAAGAGGAGAGGACTCTAGCCTGGTACTCTACTATAGAGGAGAGGAAAGGACTCTAGCCTGGTACTCTACTATGGAGGAAGAGGAGAGGAAAGGACTCTAGCCTGGTACTCTACTATAGAGGAAGAGGAGAGGAGAGGACTCTAGCCTGGTACTCTACTATAGAGGAAGAGGAGAGGACTCTAGTCTGGTACTCTACTATAGAGGAAGAGGAGAGGACTCTAGCCTGGTACTCTACTATAGAGGAGAGGAGAGGACTCTAGCCTGGTACTCTACTATATAGGAAGAGAAGAGGAGAGGACTCTAGCCTGGTACTCTACTATAGAGGAGAGGAGAGGACTCTAGCCTGGTACTCTACTATAGAGGAAGAGGAGAGGACTCTAGCCTGGTACTCTACTATAGAGGTAGAGGAGAGGAAAGGACTCTAGCCTGGTACTCTACTATAGAGGAAGAGGAGAGGAGAGGACTCTAGCCTGGTACTCTACTATAAAGGAAGAGGAGAGGACTCTAGCCTGGTACTCTACTATAGAGGAAGAGGAGAGGACTCTAGCCTGGTACTCTACTATAAAGGAAGAGGAGAGGACTCTAGCCTGGTACTCTACTATAGAGGAAGAGAGAGGACTCTAGCCTGGTACTCTACTATAGAGGAAGAGGAGAGGACTCTAGCCTGGTACTCTACTATAGAGGAAGAGGAGAGGACTCTAGCCTGGTAATCTACTATAGAGGAAGAGGAGAGGAGAGGACTCTAGCCTGGTACTCTACTATAGAGGAAGTGGAGAGGAGAGGACTCTAGCCTGGTACTCTCCTATAGAGGAAGAGGAGAGGACTCTAGCCTGGTACTCTACTATAGAGGAAGAGGAGAGGACTCTAGCCTGGTACTCTACTATAGAGGTAGAGGAGAGGAAAGGACTCTAGCCTGGTACTCTACTATAGAGGAAGAGGAGAGGAGAGGACTCTAGCCTGGTACTCTACTATAGAGGAAGAGGAGAGGACTCTAGCCTGGTACTCTACTATAGAGGAAGAGGAGATGAGAGGACTCTAGCCTGGTACTGTGCTATAGAGGAGAGGAGAGGACTCTAGCCTGGTACTCTACTATAGAGGAAGAGGAGAGGACTCTAGCCTGGTACTCTACTATAGAGGAAGAGGAGAGGACTCTAGCCTGGGTACTCTACTATAGAGGAAGAGGAGAGGAGATGGTTCTAGCCTGGTACTCTACTATAGAGGAGAGGCGAGGACTCTAGCCTGGTACTCTACTATAAAGGAAGAGGAGAGGACTCTAGCCTGGTACTCTACTCTAGAGGAAGAGGAGAGGACTCTAGCCTGGTACTCTACTATAGAGGAAGAGGAGAGGACTCTAGCCTGGTACTCTACTATAGAGGAGAGGAAAGGACTCTAGCCTGGTACTCTACTATGGAGGAAGAGGAGAGGAAAGGACTCTAGCCTGGGTACTCTACTATGAGGAAGAGGAGAGGAGAGGACTCTAGCCTGGTACTCTACTATAGAGGAAGAGGAGAGGACTCTAGCCTGGTACTCTACTATAGAGGAATAGGGAGGACTCGTAGCCTGGTACTCTACTATAAAGGAAGAGGAGAGGACTCTAGCCTGGTACTCTACTATAGAGGAGAGGAGAGGACTCTAGCCTGGTACTCTACTATAGAGGAAGAGGAGAGGAGAGGACTCTAGCCTGGTACTCTACTATAGAGGAAGAGGAGAGGACTCTAGCCTGGTACTCTACTATAGAGGAAGAGGAGAGGACTCTAGCCTGGTACTCTACTATAGAGGAGAGGAAAGGACTCTAGCCTGGTACTCTACTATGGAGGAAGAGGAGAGGAAAGGACTCTAGCCTGGTACTCTACTATAGAGAAGAGGAGAGGAGAGGACTCTAGCCTGGTACTCTACTATAGAGGAAGAGGAGAGGACTCTAGCCTGGTACTCTACTATAGAGGAAGAGGAGAGGGACTCTAGCCTGGTACTCTACTATAGAGGAGAGGAGAGGACTCTAGCCTGGTACTCTACTATATAGGAAGAGAAGAGGAGAGGACTCTAGCCTGGTACTCTACTATAGAGGAGAGGAGAGGAGAGGACTCTAGCCTGGTACTCTACTATAGAGGAAGAGGAGAGGACTCTAGCCTGGTACTCTACTATAGAGGAAGAGGAGAGGACTCTAGCCTGGTACTCTACTATAGAGGAAGAGGAGAGGAGATGGTTCTAGCCTGGTACTCTACTATAGAGGAAGAGGCGAGGACTCTAGCCTGGTACTCTACTATAAAGGAAGAGGAGAGGACTCTAGCCTGGTACTCTACTCTAGAGGAAGAGGAGAGGACTCTAGCCTGGTACTCTACTATAGAGGAAGAGGAGAGGACTCTAGCCTGGTACTCTACTATAGAGGAGAGGAAAGGACTCTAGCCTGGTACTCTACTATGGAGGAAGAGGAGAGGAAAGGACTCTAGCCTGGTACTCTACTATAGAGGAAGAGGAGAGGAGAGGACTCTAGCCTGGTACTCTACTATAGAGGAAGAGGAGAGGACTCTAGCCTGGTACTCTACTATAGAGGAAGAGGCGAGGACTCTAGCCTGGTACTCTACTATAAAGGAAGAGGAGAGGACTCTAGCCTGGTACTCTACTATAGAGGAGAGGAGAGGACTCTAGCCTGGTACTTCTACTATAGAGAAGAGGAGAGGAGAGTAGACTCTAGCCTGGTACTCTACTATAGAGGAAGAGGAGAGGACTCTAGCCTGGTACTTCTACTATAGAGGAAGAGGAGAGGACTCTAGCCTGTACTCTAACTATAGAGGAGAGGAAAGGACTCTAGCCTGGTACTCTACTATGGAGGAAGAGGAGAGGAAAGGACTCTAGCCTGGTACTCTACTATAGAGGAAGAGGAGAGGAGAGGACTCTAGCCTGGTACTCTACTATAGAGGAAGAGGAGAGGACTCTAGCCTGGTACTCTACTATAGAGGAAGAGGAGAGGACTCTAGCCTGGTACTCTACTATAGAGGAGAGGAGAGGACTCTAGCCTGGTACTCTACTATATAGGAAGAGAAGAGGAGAGGACTCTAGCCTGGTACTCTACTATAGAGGAGAGGAGAGGAGAGGACTCTAGCCTGGTACTCTACTATAGAGGAAGAGGAGAGGACTCTAGCCTGGTACTCTACTATAGAGGAAGAGGAGAGGAGAGGACTCTAGCCTGGTACTCTACTATAAAGGAAAAGGAGAGGACTCTAGCCTGGTACTTTACTATAAAGGAAAAGGAGAGGACTCTAGCCTGGTACTCTACTATAGAGGAAGAGGAGAGGGACTCTAGCCTGGTACTCTACTATAAAGGAAAAGGAGAGGACTCTAGCCTGGTACTCTACTATAGAGGAAGAGGAGAGGACTCTAGCCTGGTACTCTACTATAAAGGAAAAGGAGAGGACTCTAGCCTGGTACTTTACTATAAAGGAAAGGAGAGGACTCTAGCCTGGTACTCTACTATAGAGGAAGAGGAGAGGACTCTAGCCTGGTACACTACTTTAAAGGAAAAGGAGAGGACTCTAGTCTGGTACTCTACTATAGAGGAAGAGGAGATGACAGGACTCTAGCCTGGTACTCTACTATAGAGGAAGAGGAGAGGACTCTAGCCTGGTACTCTACTATAGAGGAAGAGGAGAGGACTCTAGCCTGGTACTCTACTATAGAGGAAGAGGAGAGGACTCTAGCCTGGTACTCTACTATAGAGGAAGAGGAGAGGACTCTAGCCTGGTACTCTACTATAGAGGAAGAGGAGAGGAGAGGACTCTAGCCTGGTACTCTACTATAGAGGAAGAGGAGAGGACTTCTAGTCTGGTAACTCTACTATAGAGGAAGAGGAGAGGACTCTAGCCTGGTACTCTACTATAGATGAAGAGGAGAGGGCTCTAGCCTGGTACTCTACTATAGAGGAAGAGGAGAGGACTCTAGCCTGGTACTCTACTATAGAGGAAGAGGAGAGGAAAGGACTCTAGCCTGGTACTCTACTATAGAGGAAGAGGAGAGGAGAGGACTCTAGCCTAGTACTCTACTATAGAGGAAGAGGAGAGACTCTAGCCTGGTACTCTACTATAGAGAAAGAGGAGAGGACTCTAGCCTGGTACTCTACTATAGAGGAGAGGAGAGGACTCTAGCCTGGTACTCTACTATAGAGGAAGAGGAGAGGACTCTAGCCTGGTACTACTCTACTATAGAGGAAGAGGAGAGGAGAGGACTCTAGCCTGGTACTCTACTATAGAGGAAGAGGAGAGGACTCTAGCCTGGTACTCTACTATAGAGGAGCGGAGAGGACTCTAGCCTGGTACTCTACTATAGAGGAAGAGGAGAGGACTATGCCTGGTACTCTACTATAGAGGAAGAGGAGAGGACTCCTAGCCTGGTACTCTACTATAGAGGAAGAGGAGAGGAGAGGACTCTAGCCTGGTACTCTACTATAGAGGTAGAGGAGAGGACTCTTAGCCTGGTACTCTACTATAGAGGAAGGAGGAGAGGACTCTAGCCTTGTACTCTACTATAGAGGAAGAGGAGAGGACTCTAGCCTGGTACTCTACTATAGAGGGAAGAGGCAGAGGAGAGGACTCTAGCCTGGTACTCTGCTATAGAGGAGAGGAGAGGACGCTAGCCTGGTACTTTACTATATAGGAAGAAGAGAGAATTCTAGCCTAGGTACTCTACTATAGAGAGGAGGACTCTTGCCTGGTACTCTACTATAGAGGAAGAGGAGAGGACTCTAGCCTGGTACTCTACTATAAAGGAAGAGGAGAGGACTCTAGCCTGGTACTCTACTATAGAGGGAGAGGAGAGGACTCTAGCCTGGTACTCTACTATAGAGGAAGAGGAGAGGACTCTAGCCTGGTACTCTACTATAGAGGAAGAGGAGAGGAGAGGACTCTAGCCTGGTACTCTACTATAGAGGAAGAGGAGAGGACTCTAGCCCTGGTACTCTACGATATAGGAAGAGGAGAGGACTCTAGCCTGGTACTCTACTATAGAGGAAGAGGAGAGGAGAGGACTCTAGCCTGGTACTCTACTATAAAGGAAAAGGAGAGGACTCTAGCCTGGTACTCTACTATAAAGGAAAAGGAGAGGACTCTAGCCTGGTACTCTACTATAGAGGAAGAGGAGAGGACTCTAGCCTGGTACTCTACTATAAAGGAAAAGGAGAGGACTCTAGCCTGGTACTCTACTATAGAGGAAGGGAGATGAGAGGACTCTAGTCTGGTACTCTACTATAGAGGAAGAGGAGATGACAGGACTCTAGCCTGGTACTCTACTATAGAGGAAGAGGAGAGGACTCTAGCCTGGTACTCTACTATAGAGGAAGAGGAGAGGACTCTAGCCTGGTACTTTACTATAGAGGAGAGAGGAAGGACTCTAGCCTGGTACTCTACTATAATGGAAGAGGAGAGGACTCTAGCCTGGTACTCTACTATAAAGGAAGAGAGAGGACTCTAGCCTGGTACTCTACTATAAGAAGGAGAGGACTCTAGCCTGGTACTCTACTATAGAGAGAGGAGAGGACTCTAGCCTGGTACTCTACTATAGAGGAAGAGGAGAGGACTCTAGCCTGGTACTCTACTATAGAGGAAGAGGAGAGGACTCTAGCCTGGTACTCTACTATAGAGGAAGATGAGAGGACTCTAGCCTGGTACTCTACTATAGAGGAAGAGGAGAGGAGAGGACTCTAAGCCTGGTACTCTACTATAAAGGAAGAGGAGAGGACTCTAGCCTGGTACTCTACTATGGAGGAAGAGGAGAGGACTCTAGCCTGGTACTCTACTATAAAGGAAGTGGAGAGGACCTAGCCTGGTAACTCTACTATAAAGGAAGAGGAGAGGACTCTAGCCTGGTACTCTACTATAAAGGAAGAGGAGAGGACTGCTAGCCTGGTACTCTACTATAGAGGAAGAGGAGAGGAGAGGACTCTAGCTGGTACTCTTACTATATAGGAAAGGAGAGGAGAGGACTCTAGCCTGGTACTCTACTATAGAGGAAGAGGAGAGGAGAGGACTCTAGCCTGGTACTCTACTATAGAGGAGAGGAGAGACGCTACCTAGCCTGGTACTCTACTATAGAGGAGAGGAGAGGACTCTAGCCTGTACTCTACTATATAGGAAGAGGAGATGAGAGGACTCTAGCCTGGTACTCTACTATAGAGGAAGAGGAAAGGAGAGGACTCTAGCCTGGTACTCTACTATAGAGGAAGAGGAGAGGAGAAGACTCTAGCCTGGTACTCACTATAGAGGAAGAGGAAAGGAGAGGACTCTAGCCTGGTACTCTACTATAGAGGAAGAGGAGAGGAGAGGACTCTAGCCTGGTACTCTACTATAGAGGAAGAGGAGATGACAGGACTCTAGCCTGGTACTCTACTATAGAGGAAGAGGAGAGGACTCTAGCCTGGTACTCTACTATAGAGGAAGAGGAGAGGACTCTAGCCTGGTACTCTACTATAAAGGAAGAGGAGAGGACTCTAGCCTGGTACTCTACTATAGAGGAAGAGGAGAGGAAAGGACTCTAGCCTGGTACTCTACTATAGAGGAAGAGGAGAGGAGAGGACTCTAGCCTGGTACTCTACTATATAGGAAGAGGAGAGGAGATGACTCTAGCCTGGTACTCTACTATATAGGAAGAGGAGAGGAGAGGACTCTAGTCTGGTACTCTACTATAGAGGAAAGGAGAGGACTCTAGCCTGGTACTCTACTATAGAGGAAGAGGAGAGGAGAGGACTCTAGCCTGGTACTCTACTATAGAGGAAGAGGAGAGGACTCTAGCCTGGTACTCTACTATATAGGAAGAGGAGAGGAGAGGACTCTAGTCTGGTACTCTACTATAGAGGAAGAGGAGAGGACTCTAGCCTGGTACTCTACTATAAAGGAAAAGGAGAGGACTCTAGCCTGGTACTCTACTATAGAGGAAGAGGAGAGGAGAGGACTCTAGCCTGGTACTCTACTATAGAGGAAGAGGAGAGGACTCAAGCCTGGTACTCTACTATAAAGGAAAAGGAGAGGACTCTAGTCTGGTACTCTACTATAGAGGAAGAGGAGAGGACTCTAGCCTGGTACTCTACTATAGAGGAAGAGGAGAGGAGAGGGACTCTAGCCCGGTACTCTATACTATAGAGGAAGAGGAGAGGACTCTAGCCTGGTACTCTACTATAAAGGAAAAGGAGAGGGCTCTAGCCTGGTACTCTACTATAGAGGAAGAGGAGAGGAGAGGACTCTAAGCCTGGTACTCTACTATAGAGGAAGAGGAGAGGACTCTAGCCTGGTACTCTACTATAGAGGAAGAGGAGAGGCCTCTAGTCTCGTACTCTACTATAGAGGTGAGAGTGAGTTAGCACACAGTGAGACAATTGCTTCTTCCCACAAGGCATATTCTGTTTATAGTGTAAATAAAGGAATAGGGAGCACTCCTTTTGACAGGGCCCAGAGGGAATAGGGAGCACTCCTTTTGACCAGGGCCCAGAGGGAATAGGGAGCACCTCCTTTTGACCAGGGCCCAGAGGGAATAGGGAGCACTCCTTTGAACAGGGCACATAGGGAATAGGGAGCACTCCTTTGACCAGGGCCCAGAGGGAATAGGGAGCACTCCTTTTGATCAGGGCCCATAGGGACTTTTTTATTTTTATTTCACCTTTATTTAACCAGGTAGGCTAGTTGAGAACAGTTCTCATTTGCAACTGCGACCTGGCCAGATAAAGCATAGCAGTGTGAGCAGACAACAAAGAGTTACACATGGAGTAAACAATTAACAAGTCAATAACACAGTAGAAACCAAAGGGGGAGTCTATATACAATGTGTGCAAAAGGCATGAGGAGGTAGGCAAATAATTACAATTTTGCAGATTAACACTGGAGTGATGAATGATCAGATGGTCATGTACAGATAGAGATATTGGTGTACAAAAGAGCAGAAAAGTAAATAAATAAAACAGTATGGGGATGAGGTAGGTGAAAAGGGTGGGCTATTTACCAATAGACTATGTACAGCTGCAGCGATCGGTTAGCTGCTCAGATAGCTGATGTTTGAAGTTGGTGAGGGAGATAAAAGTCTCCAACTTCAGCGATTTTTGCAATTCGTTCCAGTCACAGGCAGCAGCAGGTACTGGAACGAAAGGCGGCCAAATGAGGTGTTGGCTTAGGGATGATCAGTGAGATACACCTGCTGGAGCGCGTGCTACGGATGGGTGTTGCCATCGTGACCAGTGAGCTGAGATAAGGCGGAGCTTTACCTAGCATGGACTTGTAGATGACCTGGAGCCAGTGGGTCTGGCGACGAATATGTAGCGAGGGCCAGCCGACTAGAGCATACAAGTCGCAGTGGTGGGTGGTATAAGGTGCTTTAGTGACGAAAACGGATGCACTGTGATAGACTGCATCCAGTTGCTGAGTAGAGTGTTGGAAGCCATTTGTAGATGACATCGCCGAAGTCGAGGATCGGTAGGTAGTCAGTTTTACTAGGGTAAGCTTGGCGGCGTGAGTGAAGGAGGCTTTGTTGCGGGAATAGAAGCCGACTCTTGATTTGATTTTCGATTGGAGATGTTTGATATGAGTCTGGAAGGAGAGTTTGCAGTCTAGCAAGACACCTAGGTACTTATAGACCGTCCACATATTCTAGTCGGAACCATCCAGGGTGGTGATGCTAGTCGGCATGCGGGGCAGGCAGCAAGCGACCGGTTGAAAGCATGCATTTGGTTTTACTACCAGTTTAAGAGCAGTTGGAGGGCCACGGAAGGAGTGTTGTATGGCATTGAAGCTTGAATAGGGAGCACTCCTTGACCAGGGCCCAGAGGGAATAGGGAGCACTCCTTTTCATCAGGGCCCAGAGGGAAAGGGGAGCACTCCTTTTCATCAGGGCCCAGAGGGAATAGGGAGCACTCCTTTTCATCAGGGCCCAGAGGAATAGGGAGCACTCCTTTTGACCAGGGCCACAGAGGGATAGGGAGCACTCCTTTTGACCGGGCCCAGAGGGAATAGGGAGCACTCCTTTTGAGCAGGGCCCATAGGGAATAGGGAGCACTCCTTTTTGACCAGGGCCCAGAGGGAATTTTTATTTATTTATTTACCTTTATTAACCAGGTAGGCAAGTTGAGAACAATTTCTTCATTTACAATTGCGACCTGGCCAAGATAAAGCAAAGCAGTTCGACAGATACAACGTGAGCAAATGAGGTGAGAAGGAGGTAAAGGCAAAAAAGGCCATGGTGGCAAAGTAAGTAACAATATAGCAGGTAAAGCACTGGAATGGTAGTTTTGCAATGGAAGAATGTGCAAAGTAGAAATAAAAATAATGGGGTGCAAAGGAGCAAAATAAATAAATAAATAAAAATTAAATACAGTTGGGAAAGAGGTAGTTGTTTGGGCTAAATTATAGGTGGGCTATGTACAGGTGCAGTAATCTGTGAGCTGCTCTGACAGTTGGTGCTTAAAGCTAGTGAGGGAGATAAGTGTTTCCAGTTTCAGAGATTTTTGTAGTTCGTTCCAGTCATTGGCAGCAGAGAACTGGAAGGAGAGGCGGCCAAAGAAAGAATTGGTTTTGGGGGTGACTAGAGAGATATCCTGCTGGAGCGTGTGCTACAGGTGGGAGATGCTATGGTGACCAGCGAGCTGAGATAAGGGGGGACTTTACCTAGCAGGGTCTTGTAGATGACATGGAGCCAGTGGGTTTGGCGACGAGTATGAAGCGAGGGCCAGCCAACGAGAGCGTACAGGTCGCAATGGTGGGTAGTATATGGGGCTTTGGTGACAAAACGGATTGCACTGTGATAGACTGCATCCAATTTGTTGAGTAGGGTATTGGAGGCTATTTTGTAAATGACATCGCCAAAGTCGAGGATTGGTAGGATGGTCAGTTTTACAAGGGTATGTTTGGCAGCATGAGTGAAGGATGCTTGTTGCGAAATAGGAAGCCAATTCTAGATTTAACTTTGGATTGGAGATGTTTGATATGGGTCTGGAAGGAGAGTTTACAGTCTAACCAGACACCTAAGTATTTGTAGTTTGTCCACGTATTCTAAGTCAGAGCCGTCCAGAGTAGTGATGTTGGACAGGCGGGTAGGTGCAGGGTAGCGATCGGTTGAAGAGCATGCATTTAGTTTTACTTGTATTTAAGAGCATTGGAGCCACTGAAGGAGAGTTGTATGGCATTGAAGCTTGCCTGGTGGTTGTTAAGCACAGTGTCCAAAGAAGGGCCGGAAGTATACAGAATTGTGTCGTCTGCGTAGAGGTGGATCAGAGACTCACCACAGCAGCAAGAGCGACCTCATTGATGTATGCAGAGAAGGGAGTCGGTCCAAGAATTGAACCCTGTAGGCACCCCCATAGAGACTGAGGTCCGGACAGCAGACCCTCCGATTTGACACACTGAACTCTATCAGAGAAGTAGTTGGTGAACCAGGCGAGGCAATCATTTGAGAAACCAAGGCTGTCGAGTCTGCCGATGAGGATGTGGTGATTGACAGAGTCGAAAGCCTTGGCCAGATCAATGAATACGGTGCACAGTAATGTTTCTTATCGATGGCGGTTAAGATATCGTTTAGGACCTAGGGTAGGAGTAGCCAGGTGGAAAGCATGGCCAGCCGTAGAAAAATGCTTATTGAAATTCTCAATTATGGTGGATTTATCAGTGGTGACAGTGTTTCCTATCTTCAGTGCAGTGGGGGCAGCTGGGAGGAGGTGTTTCTTATTCTCCATGGACTTTACAGTGTCCCAGAACTTTTTTGAGTTAGTGTTGCAGGAAGCAAATTTCTGCTTGAAAAAGCTAGCCTTGGCTTTTCTAACTGCCTGTGTATAATGGTTCTAGCTTCCTGAACAGCTGCATATCACGGGGGCTGTTCGATGCTAATGCAGAACGCCATAGGATGTTTTGTGTTGGTTAAGGGCAGTCAGGTCTGGGGAGAACCAAGGGCTACATCTGTTCCTGGTTCTAAATTTCTTGAATGGGGCATGTTTATTTAAGATGGTTAGGAAGGCATTTTTTTAAATATCCAGGCATCCTCTACTGACGGGATGAGATCAATATCCTTCCAGGATTCCCCGGCCAGGTCGATTAGAAAGGCCTGCTCGCAGAAGTGTTTCAGGGAGCGTTTTACAGTGATGAGTGGAGGTCGTTTGACCGCTGACCCATTACGGATGCAGGCAATGAGGCAGTGATCGCTGAGATCTTGGTTGAAGACAGCAGAGGGAAGTTGGTTAGGATGATATCTATGAGGGTGCCCGTGTTTAAGGCTTTGGGGAGGTACCTGGTAGGTTCATTGATAATTTGAGTGAGATTGAGGGCATCAAGTTTAGATTGTAGGATGGCTGGGGTGTTAAGCATGTTCCAGTTTAGGTCGCCTAGCAGCACGAACTCTGAAGATAGATGGGGGGCAATCAGTTCACATATGGTGTCCAGAGCACAGCTGGGGGCAGAGGGTGGTCTATAGCAGGCGGCAACGGTGAGAGACTTGTTTTTAGAGAGGTGGATTTTTAAAAGTAGAAGTTCAAATTGTTTGGGTACAGACCTGGATAGTAGGACAGAACTCTGCAACACCGCCCCCTTTGGCAGTTCTATCTTGTCTGAAAATGTTGTAGTTTGGAATTAAAATTTCTCAATTTTTGTGGTCTTCCTAAGCCAGGATTCAGACACAGCTAGAACATCCGGGTTGGCAGAGTGTGCTAAAGCAGTGAATAGAACAAACTTAGGGAGGAGGCTTCTAATGTTAACATGCATGAAACCAAGCCAAGGCTATTACGGGTACAGAAGTCGTCAAAAGAGAGCGCCTGGGGAATAGGAGTGGAGCTAGGCACTGCAGGGCCTGGATTCACCTCTACATCGCCAGAGGAACATAGGAGGAGTAGAATAAGGGTACGGCTAAAAGCTATGAGAATTGGTCGTCTAGAACGTCTGGAACATAGAGTAAAAGGAGGTTTCTGGGGGCGATAAAATAGCATCAAGGTATAATGTACAGACAAAGGTATGGTAGTATGTGAATACAGTGGAGGAAAACCTAGGTATTGAGTGATGAAGAGAGAGATATTGTCTCTAGAAACATCATTGAAACCAGGAATGATGTCATTGC